>NW_015640057.1:426710-429078 GCF_001515625.1 Sinocyclocheilus rhinocerous
CTCACTCTGAGTTTACACGTTTTGATGTCCACATATTCATTAAATTACAGTGGCTATAGCATTTCTGTCGTAAAGAAATGGCCAAATATTAAAGATTAAGTGGACATTTGAATTAAAAGATGCTTGGTAAATATTAAACAAGTATTAGATCGCACAATAATATGTAAAAACAATCATCAGGCCGTTGGCGCCCCCTGTAGGCCTTTGTTGTAATGCGTACTGTAAATTAGCTCTATTCACTGATCTATAATAGAGATTATTATATAATTTTATGATTACATATAGATCAGTGGTTCTATTACATACAGTATTTTAAAATATGTTATTATTAGTAGACCAGAACATGTGGACATGTTGTTATTCTTACACTATAATACTGAACTTTGATTTCAGTGATTTGGACTATGAGATGGACACTTGCTTCTTGCACTCTATGTTGCACTTTACTTTTGCTTTAAAAAAAGGATTTCATAGAAATTTGGATTTCATTTGGAGTTTCACTACTGAAGTCCTCTGTTAATTTTTTTCATCATGCTGGAGATGTCTGTTTAAATCTGTTGTTTACACATTTCTACGTGTACTTTTAATACTTAAAATTGTTAATAATAATAATAAAATTTTAATACTTGATTCTGTGGACTCTAAACACTGCATTTATTTAATGTGAAAACCCAACTGTTGGGGTTAATTTAAATTTTTTTCCCCCTTTGTAGTTGCACTCACAGCTATAATGAACAGAAGCCTAGAACATGTGGATATATTGACATTAAGAACATGCTGACTTTCTCAAACTTTTGTAATTATTTTCTATTCCATTTTTATTAGGTTTGTTTAAATTTTTACTCTTTTAGTTTTACATTTCGTCAATGGCTTGTTTACATTTATACTTGTTTATGGTACACTACAGAATGGCAAAGTTGAAAGTTTAATAAAATAGTTGATTTTTTTTTGTGGGAAATTAATCGTTTAGATTAATCAATAAATCGATAAATTAGTCGATAGATTAATCAAAATAAAAATAGTCATTAGTGGCAGCCCTACTGGAGACTTTTTCAAGCTTTTCTATTTAGGGTGGTCTACAATGCCCTCTAATCCCTGGAGAATTTGCACAGATGGTGATTGTGAAAAGTCTCAGTTTGCAAACTCAGCAGAGTCAAGGGGCCTCAAAGGCACACATCCTGTCAGGTTGCAAGGCAGCAGTGACCCAGGGAAAGTACAGGTGGTGCCATGATAAAGTATCGATGCTCACAGGCATTCTGAAGCAGGACAAGATGAAGCACACAGTCAGGACATTAAGGAATGAGCAAGTCACTTGTCCCCATTTTGCACCAAGGCCAAATGTGCTAAACTGTGCCCACAGGTGTGGAGATGTACCTAGGTGGAAAGTTTTAATACTTTCATTTGAACTTTGTGTTAGTACGTCATAAATAGAACGACGCATCAGTTTACAGTCGGGATTTGTCGTGTCGCGCGCAATACAGTGTAGTCAGTCACACAGCATCACTGATTATAATGGGTTCTATTGAATTTTAATCGCGCCGCTCGCATCCGGTGTAGACACAGTGAAAGCCACGCAGATGCACGTAAACACTGATTTCTGTTCACTTTTGCGTCCATTTGTGCCTGAAATACTGTGCTCTGCAAGTATCCTTATAAACACCGATGCTTATGGCTTAGGTGAAGGTAAACAATTGAGAAAGAAAATGGATGTGTAACAGTATATTGGTTCACAGCAGTTTAATGTTCCTGTTGCTTTCTCTGTCATGAACGTGAATCAAACAACAAAACACAAAGAAAAATCACTTTTGTAGCTTAAACACAGATTTGTTAGATTTAATTTATAGTGAAAACTATGCAGTGTTATTTTACATTTGATTATTCAATTTCTGTACCTGAATACTGTTAGACTTACCTGAAAAATATAAAGCACTGCTTATTTCATTTGTATCTTTGTTCTGTTATTTATCTATGCTTGTAATTTGTTTATTTCACAAAATAATGTTATTTTTAGCAGCATCATATGACCCCTTTAAATTACTCAGTCAGTTTTAATCGTACAGATAAGAGCAATACATCAATCGAATCTGTAAATGGTCTACTTTTATTTGTATACACACATAACAAAACTTTGTGCTTTTATAAAATAAAGAAAACAAACAGGGTGTGCGGTCCGCCGCCTTGGTCTGCGTGATCTTAATTTAGAAACGAGTCATTAAAATGAACAAACTCAGCGAATACTCGACAAAGAGACATGAGATATATACTGTATCTAAAGAAAGCTTGAAAGCTTGACATGTCTAGCCACATGTCTTTAGCCATTAAAATGTTTATAAGCAACTGAAAAAAGCACAAATGTCAGGGCATGTCA
>NW_015640057.1:429415-440579 GCF_001515625.1 Sinocyclocheilus rhinocerous
ATTTAGAAACGCGTCATTAAAATGAACTGAAACTCAGCAAAGAGACTCGGCACTCGACAAAGAGACATGAGAGATATATCTATAGAAAGCTTGACATGTCTACTTTTAGTAGTCTTACCGAAAACAAATATTCTGTGATAAAGTAATCCATATGAAACAAACGCGATGTCCAGTCTTTCCCGTCTGGCTTCATTATCTCTAATTAGATCACGGCCACACGCTGAGTGCGCTATTGATATTACAATAGTCCACGTGAGACGCGCGGCGTGTAAACACCCACATCACCGTAAACAAAGCAGCGAGACTTTCTCAAGTTCATCTCCGCTACTGTTCGTTTCTGGAAGGAGACGCGCTGAGAGGAAGACGACAGAATTTACCTCAAGAAGACGTGCTGAGAGGAATAAGCTTTTATATTTTCCTCAGAAGAACGCGGCGGCTTGATATCCAGTGGACGATATCATTTACACGAGTAAGTATTTTTTTATTAGCCTACTTGCATTAGTTGTTATTGTGTTACTGTATCATAACTTGTACATATTTTACTAGTTAGACTTTTTCCAAACCATGATTCCTGACTAAATGTATAATCAAGTGAAACATTATGAAGATTCATTCACTGCATTTAATGTCTCACGACGTCAGGATGTTTTTTTTTTTTTTTTATGTTCTATAAAATAGACAGCAACGATATGAAAGTAATATGAGTTATAATGTTAATAATGTTAGAGTAAGAATGTTTAGACAAAACTTTACTCTAGGCTCTGTTCGCGAAGATCTTTATAACGTGCTTAACAATAATAGCCTAATTTATCTTCCCAGATATAAAATGTTTTTGTATTGTATGCCTACTAAGCATGCTTGTGTTTATGACTAAGCATCTGTTCGCGAATATCTGTTCTGGTGTAAATGTTTTGAATGTGTTATACCCATTCATTGGTATTTGCGATCGTCTCAGGTGTAAATGTATAAACTGACTGACATATACGCGTGTCCTTTCTTATCAGTGATGCAATTTATTATCAGCTATGCATCTTCTGGTAATTGCTAGCAACCGTTTCAATTTTTGTTTAGGACTGTGGCTGCATCACCGGCATCTTGCACAAGAAAGGCAAGCGAGTGTCGTTCAGTTTTGAGTTCGAAAATCATACTGAGTAAGTGCACATTATAGTCACTGTACTTTTATTATGCCTAGACTATATGGTAATATTATTTGTGGTTGAGTGTTAAAATGTAGTTTCTTTGTTATTGGCATTCTGTTTTCTCATGAAGTATGCATACTATAATGTACTGTGGAAAAAAAAATGCTAACGATGGTTTATAAAATTATTTTAGGTCTGAATACACCACTTTTACCTTCACCTGCATCTCACACAGTAAGGGGACGCTCATTCAGTTTTCATCTCCATTTAAAATCTTAGAGTAAGTGTGCATTCACTATTTTACAGAGGTTACTTTCATTTGATTTATTTACTGTACGGTAAAATATGTTTGCTATGTGGTAATTGTGTTTTGTTTTGATAAATTAGTACTAGTATCAGTGAACATCACAATAATGTTAATATTGTAGTTTGTGTAAACAGCATGCTTACTTTATTTCAGATGTGAGAATAACAGTGTAAAATAATCTGTTGCAAATAGAGCCAAAGCAAAGCAGCCCACTCGTTCATGGAAAACAGAGACTGATGTTGACATGTTCCTCAAGCTCTGAGATTCCTGCCTGCACAGGAACCTGGACCACCGCTAAGTCCATGCGATGCACACACTACCATGAGTCTCTTCAAAATGTTGTTCAAGTTTCCTGCCGCTGTTTTGGATATTCTCCCATGAGTTATTTTATGTGATAGTTATATGTATTCTAAATAAACTACAAACAAAAAATAGATACATTTCTTTTTCCTCATTCTTTCTTGTAGCAATTCCCTCTCAGTCACACACCTGACTGAAAGGCTCATTATGCAGCTCATTATGCAGGCCTTTGTCTTCTCAGGTGTGAATCACAGCATTATGCATGATCATTCACGCCCTCTTGCATATACCTTTTCTACAAAAAAAAGTTTCTTAGAAAATTTAAATCAATATATTGTTTTCTGTGAGAGAGTAAACAAGATGATTTTCACATCATTTTGATGTAAAAATTCTAGCCTTCAAGATCCAGTTCTCAAAAGTCTTGCGAACAAATGTTATGTATGTGTTTTATGGCCTTATTTCAGTGACTTTAAAATTTTAGTTTTTCACTAAGCACGTATAAACAGTTTTCTCAAAAACACAATCATGTACATACAAGCTGCTCACATATTATTGTAGCCCGGTTTGTGCTGATTATAGTGCTAATAAACTTTAGCCATTACAATGTTTATAAGCAACTGAAAAAAGCACAAATGTCAGGGCATGTCAAAACTTCTCCAGGGCCCCAAAACACCCTCAGACCCCAGAGGATTAAAAAAGGTGATTTTAAGCTATTTAAACGCAATTGGCAGCGAAAGATAACTTATTTCGCTATATGTTCGTGCTGTCTGAGAGACTGTTTCTGAACACTGTCGGAGAGTCGCGCGCATGTGAAGACCCAAGTATTGAACAAAGTTATTTTTGCTGCTTTATAGGCCTTGAATGGTTAAATAAACACTTGTATGTGTCAAAATTCTCATATTTTTCTAAGCATCTTCGTAAACACAGTAGGTCTTAAGTGAAAGCAAACAGCTGAGAAAGAAAACACATGTTTAACAGTATATTGGATCCAGGCAGCTCTTAAAGTGACAGCAGTCTAATATTCCTGCGGTCTGTCATTTGTTAATCAAACAACAAGAGAAAATCTCTCACTGTTCTTGACTAAATCACTTTTGTAACTAAGAAAAATATACAGTGAAGAATATGCAGTGTTTTGATGTAGCATTTCTTAGTTGTTGTTTTTTTTTTTTGTTTGTTTTTTTAAAAACTTGGGCTAGTATTAGTTTTTTTGTGATATTGACTCTTGTGACAAGAATGATGAAATTTCTATGGTATCAAATTTTAAAAGTAAAATAACTATATTGTGATATTGTTCCAGTGAAAGAAAATTACTCAGATCATGACAAGATATTGGTCATATTGCCCACCTCTAGTCTGATCTTATGCTGTCCACAATCCTGGGACCAAACATAACTATGTGGTCAGAGGGAAATAAAATTGCTCTGATGGAGCAAGCAGAATCCTGGAAAGAGGTTACCAGGAAGCATCAGAGAGGACATCAAGTACAAGGAGCTGGATGGTTGACTGGATAGGGGAACTCCCTATTGAGAACAGCCACAACAATGTGGAGACCAAGAATTATGCAATAGCACAAAGGCTGAAGAATCACCAGAAAGAATCTACTGTTTTAATGAAACCAGAGAGAAGAACTGAGCTTGCAGCCAGGACATGAGTGATGGGTTGTCCTGTACTACTGACCCACTAATTTGAGTCTCTTAACTGAGGGTCGAAACACATGGGGAAGGTTAGGGTGGACCTGCCAGCCAGAAGATTCTGGATAGCAACCAAGAAAACCTGTGAAACATAGTAAAGTTTCCCATGGATTTATTGGGATGGCAACCCTATACGCTGTAATCACAAGAGGGCACCAAGCAAGATTAGCAAGCTTAAGTCTATTGAGAAGGTCAAAAAGATGAGAATTATTGTCGGATAATAATGTCTGTTCATTAAAGTTAGTCTGGTCAAGTAAATGGGTTAAACAGTTTGTATCTATTTCCCCAGTTACATTACGTCAACTCCTGTATTTTTCTCCTGTATATCCCATTTAATGCGATTATTCCCAAATGTCTGCAGTGTGTATGTGGCCTGCAAGTTATTTAGGTTATCAGAAAGCTATTTAACCCACTAATTTTTCCTCTACATTCAGGTGCCTTAAAACGTACTCCGAGAGTGAGAAGTGGCCAGAAGATTCTGGATAGCAACCAAGAAAACCTGTGAAACATAGTAAAGTTTCCCATGGATTTATTGGGATGGCAACCCTATACGCTGCAATCACAAGAGGGCACCAAGCAAGATTAGCAAGCTTAAGTCGATTGAGAAGGTCAAAAAGATGAGAATTAATGAGAATTATTGTCGGATAATAATGTCTGTTCATTAAAGTTAGTCTGGTCAAGTAAATGGGTTAAACAGTTTGTATCTATTTCCCCAGTTACATTACGTCAACTCCTGTATTTTTCTCCTGTATATCCCATTTAATGCGATTATTCCCAAATGTCTGCAGTGTGTATGTGGCCTGCAAGTTATTTAGGTTATCAGAAAGCTATTTAACCCACTAATTTTTCCTCTACATTCAGGTGCCTTAAAACGTACTCCGAGAGTGAGAAGTGAAACTGTTACACATGAAACTTTCAAGAGACAACTGAGACACAAGAGACCACCAAACTGTCTGGATCTTGTAGAGTACTAAACACGTAGCTTTATTTCACACTGATAAATTGAAAAAGTAACATTTTTATTTGATTTAGCAGTTAGATGAACCCAAATCATTTGGCTTATGAACTTTGAATAGTTTGATTTTGGCCCCCAGGGAGAGGTTTATCTTCTGCTACGAATGCACTGTTGAAAGCAGACGCAACAGTACTGCTCTGAGACAGTGCTGCAGTCATGCTAGTGTCATAGGGCTGGGTGATATAGCAAAAAAAATGTATCAACGATATAATGTTTCATATCGTTCGGTACCGATAATTATTGAAATTTTTTATAACCTTTTTTAAAACAAAGAGCAATAGAAGAAAATGTTTAAATTCAACCATCAGTACTACTCTGAGACAGTGCTGCAGTCATGCTAGTGTCATAGGGCTAGGGATATGCCGGTATCAAATTTTCATGTTGCGGTTAATTGATCATGCTTTTATCACGGTATGCGGTATTATCACGATATTGAAATTTAGTTTAAAAAAGTGCTGTCATAATACAGTATAACACACGAGACCACCAAACTGTCTGGATCTTGTAGAGTACTAAACACGTAGCTTTATTTCACACTGATAAATTGAAAAAGTAACATTTTTATTTGATTTAGCAGTTAGATGAACCCAAATCATTTGGCTTATGAACTTTGAATAGTTTGATTTTGGCCCCCAGGGAGAGGTTTATCTTCTGCTACGAACGCACTGTTGAAAGCAGACGCAACAGTACTGCTCTGAGACAGTGCTGCAGTCATGCTAGTGTCATAGGGCTGGGTGATATAGCAAAAAAAATGTATCAACGATATAATGTTTCATATCGTTCGGTACCGATAATTATTGAAATTTTTTATAACCTTTTTTAAAACAAAGAGCAATAGAAGAAAATGTTTAAATTCAACCACTTTATTTTTAATTGACCCAATTTAAGACAAACAACAAGTATCTTTTTGTTTTAACAGTCAAACACAAAATAAAATTTAAACAAATATCTAATTTCTTATGTTTTATATGCAGATTAAATAGCCACAGGAGGGCGCAATGAGCAACATAATGCAGCGCATTAAATTGTTTATATAATACAATTAAAATAACAGTCTATAAAAAAACCGTGCACAACGTCTAAATTAACATATATAAACAACTCTCTACATTGCGAGTAAATCACTCTCATATGCGACTAAATCTTACTCTGGGCGACTAAATAATGTCTAACATTAGCCATTGGCTAATAAATTCTTAGATTTTACACGCCAGTATGTGTGTGAGAGGCGTTCAACACAGATTTTCACTCGATAAACACGCTGACTGAGCGCTTGAGAGTTTCGCTCTCCTAATATTTTGAATGAATAACGCAGCAGCAGAGCGTCTTGTGGGTTCAACTGGACAGTCTAACAAAAACAATAAAGTACGTCAAAGACACTACATCATCATCACCGCATCTCGTGCGCCACTGATGACGCTCCCTCACCGACGCACACCTAACATTCGATTGCACCGTTTTTGCATTCAAATGCAAATTTTGATTTTAAATTCGACTAATATTCATTTTTTATTCACAATCTCCTCATCACAGGCAGGCACAGCACTCAGCATGTGTTCGTGTGTGCTGTCTGCTTGTCAATCATAGCACAAGCCTATATCGTGCGCTATATCAAACATTTTCTTCTATCGTTATTGATGAAGGTGTACCATCGATAAATAACGATACCGTTTTATCGCCCAGGCCTGCAGTGTCACTACCAAACAATCCTATTGTACGTCCTGTGAGGAAGAGCACGCACACACATCAGAGATGCCATAGCATCATCAAATGCGGACTTAAATATCCTGTTCCATCACTTCTGCTCAGCACCTTGTAACAAATTAATGGAGGTGTTGCAGTATTTCGCAGCTGTATGTTATTATTTTACAAAGCTGTAAAGGGGACTTACCGACTCCAACAGTGCCAAACCGCGGTGAGACCAGTGGGCTGGGGTTGAACTGGGTGTATGGCGTGACTTGTGGACGGTTGAACAGCCCATAGGAGTTCCCAGACTGGAAGGATGATGGTGGGGCAGTGGAAGATCCCATAGAGGACTAACAGACGAATAAAGCATGATGAGGTTACTGCTCATGAACAATGACAAACTGAAAACCAACACCATGCAATCTATCAAACAAAGCTCAAATTTAATTTCTTAATACATGTTTTTGCTAGTTTCAGTATTAGAAAGCTAATGAGCTGCCGACCTAGACTGCATTTTGAGTGCAAGTCCTTTTCTGATGGAAATAGTTTGGAGGCGGTTCAGTTAATTTGTTTCATAGACACTTAAATTGTGTTCCATGCATCGTTGGCAACAGCATCTCATCCAACATTAAAAGAAAATGTAATTATTGAAACAAATTAATGGATTTGGTTGAAATATTTTAATCTCTGGCCAAATCCAGAGAACAGGTTTAGCAGATATTACAGAAATCCCAATCTTGCCTGAATCAGTACATGATATAATTAATTGTAAAAAAAAAAAAATTTAGAATTAAAATAATATTTCAATAATTAGACTTCAAACACCCATTTTCCTTACTCTTCCAGTGCTTGTTTTTGTTTAATATTATGACTGTGGTCCCATGAGATATTTTTTCTTCACGATAACGTCTCCATTTCAAGGTTTTTAACGTCACTGGCTGATGCTGTGAAGCATTAAATTCCCATTGCTTTTGCTTTGGTACAACAACAAAGCCAGACTAAGCAATAACATAGACACAACTAAGATTGTATACGATTATTCAATAAAACACTGCTCATTTTTTTATTTAAAATTTTTTAACAAAAGTCTCCAGCTTCCCGCTCTTTTATACTGCCTCTGTCTGCTTCTTTGACTAATAGAAGACAGTTAATAACAGTTTTGGATACCAGGCAAAACTATATATCCAGATTTCTGTAAGGATCTGGTAAAAAAAAAAGGGTGGATCCAAATTCTTGGCTTTCCTGATGTGTTGAAAGGATCTAACAATAGGCAGCTCACCAGACTTTGGCCTACATGTGCCTAAAATACACTACTTGCAGTTATAATAAGTTAATCTTATTATAAACTAGGGATGTTCATTTAATAAATTAAGAAAACAAAAGAAAAAAACTGTGCAACAAGTAGCCTAGCAGAGTTTCGGTTCATTTTTGTGCTCCACGAAAGGAAACCAAGACGGCAGAAAGCGGCATCCTATTTTTCTTTAGGCTTATTTTACAAAAGCACAAATATATGTTTTTATTGTGAATGTCCACAATCAATAGCAAACCTTTTACAATTCCGATTATCTTTATGACTAAAAGGAGTAGTTTCTTCCACTGTTAGAAGGAAAAAATTCAAGTGATTGTGCAAGCGCCGCATGCGCGCACAGTTAAGCATTGCTACCTTGACAATGCAGCTAGTTATTTTCGTCAGTTACGGCTCGTTAACTCTAGCATTCTGCCTGCTTCAAATCATACACAGAGATGAAATAGTTTGGTAAGATCATGATCAAATGAATTATAGCATGTATTTCAATTAATTATCGAGAGAGAGAGAGAGAGCAATGGATGGCCGGAGGGCTAGAGTGAGCAATGGGCGGCCGGAGGGCTAGAGTGAGCTGAGGCCGGAGGGCTAGAGTGAGCTGAGGCCGGAGGGCTAGAGTGAGGAACGGCCGGCGGGCTAGAGTGAGCGGACCCCCCGAGTGTGTCCTTGTCTGTACCTGAACAATGGCGGGGTCCTGAGGCAGAGAGCATGTCGGTTTGGGAGGCTCACACACCGTCAGGTCTTTGATGTCACTTCCTCTGAATATAATATACTCAAATATCTCATCTCTGGGTGCGATGGGACGGTCCGTGGGTCGGTCCTCTGTGCCAAAGGAGCACACTGCAACAAGAATTAAAAGAGCAATTCATGAGTTTTAAATGAGCTTACATGTAATGTGTCTTCCTCTGAGATTTGAATTTAATAAAGGTAATTGACTCTAATCTTCTTAAAATCAGACTGCTTTTGCACAGCAAGTAATCCAGTTAAGTCAAGTCTGACCTTTCCAAACAACAAACAGTGCTAATATATCCTCACAGTTTGCCATAATGCTACAGAGAATCAAGTTCGTAAAAATTATAACATGCATACCGAACTCTCAGGAGGACAGACAGTGATTTATCTTTATGAATCACTTAAACATTCGTGTCTGGGACACCGAGTCTGGAGTACACTGAACTGTTAATATAATCTTAGCTTTATTGTGTGCTATAAATGAATAATGCTCATGAAAAGCAGTTGAGATAGTATTCTCAAGTGAAACATCACTAACAGTTACTATATAGTTAAACTAATAAGTGTTAAGCTAAGTCACAGAGTTTATCACTATTTTCCCCATAGAATTGTATTTATTTAATTTAATAATTTCTCGCTCTCTAGAAATTATATAAACAATAAAATTATATATCACTATATGAAATAAAACAATTTCTCTCTCTAGAAAGAGAATATTAAAAGAACAAAATGTAATGAAAAAAATAAAACGTAATTAAGTTAAATAATTGAATACAATTATTTAAAGCAACAAGCAAGTCTGTCAGTGTACTGCTTATTATACTCAAATAAATAAATGTAAAATAACTAAAAAATATTTTTAGAATGACAATAACAGTCCAGAGATTTAAGTGACCACAGTTTCAGCCAAAATATCATAGTGACTACTAATACAAACAAACTGTGGTAACTTTGCATTAGCCACCACTAACGATAAAAAAAATTAAAAATCAACACAATAGTCTGCTTACACCGTTTCAAGGACACATTTATACAATGATTTTACAGTAATAACAGAAACAGTGATACTTTGTCAGAAACTCTGGTTAAGTTTACAATACACCAAATATCAGCTGAACAGAGGGAGGAAATCCTACATTAACCACACTAACATGCTGTGTGAAATCCTAGAGTCAGAGCAGCCAGCGTTTACACAGTTTAGGGCAGGACAGACGCGTTAATCGAGCCGTTAAGCAGGTGAATACGGTGCGCGGAATTGAACATACGCTTATGAAGCCCAGCGCGAGGCTACACTGCTGTCTATGTAAGTTAGGGCAGCTCGCTACATTTGAGACACAGCCTCGCTGCTAAATACGAACGCTTAACACGAAGCAAAGCCCGTGAGAAGCGTGTGTTGTGTTTGAGGAGTGTTGTTTACCTTTGGCGAGCGCGACGGTGGAGTTCTCTGTGTCGATGGTGTAGAGAATGCCTTCATACCGGATCTCCGCTTTACTGATCAGACTGATCTTACTACCGATATACGGCGTGCCGCCGCTCATCGTTACACTAACGTGCGCTAGACCGAGAGAGCTTGACTAAAAATACAGCTGCACTTCACAGCATCAACAACGGTTTGCTCTGCGCGAGTGTGTTTGCTAATATAATATGGCCGCCTGCATTTCAGGCCATCAGGCGGAAGTGACGTATGACCGCCTTCATTTCGTGGTTTCCCAACTTTTTCCTTTTTTTTGCGCTTATAAAAGAATTTTGGTTTGATCTATCTACATTCTTCGCTTGAAAAACGGATTCAGATTCGCCTTAACATTGTGTGCTATACTTTTCCTCATTGTAATTGTAATATAGATTATATAGGAAATGTCATTATTTTATTGGCAGAAAAGTGTATTCACAAATGCAAATTTTCCTCAATAATACGCTGATTTTAATGATTTTCTTCATGCCTTCAACTACTACTTAGGAGACTAAAAACAATAAGCAATGACAAAGTGTGAAAATTGTATGACGAACTTTTGAACGTATTCGTAATTTAATTAATTGCCTCTTTTATATTTAATTTAGTGCTGTCAAAGGATTAATCGCGATTAATCGCATACAAAATAAACGTTTACGTTTGCATAATATATGCGTGTGTTCTGTGTATATTTATTATGTATATATAAATACACACATACATAAATACAGTATATATTTTGATAACATTACATGTATTTACATGTTTATATCCATAAAATTTTTTTTTTTTTTTTTTTTTTTTTTTTTTTTTTTTTTTTTTTTTAGGTTTTCCAAAACTTTACATGGCAGTTCCTTACAGTAAGATCAGCCACTTCTTCTGTATTAAAGGCAGAGGCGGACAAAGTACTCAACTCCATTACTTGAGTGAAAGTACAGATACTGCTGGTCAAATATTACTCCATTACAAGTAAAAGTTGTAAAGACAGATTTTTACTTAAGTAAACGTACAGAAGTACTTGCTTTTAAAAGTACTTAAGTACCAAAAGTAAATGTCCTTTTTTATGTAAATGCACTGTTTTATTGTTGTACGTAGTAGTACTTTCAATACCTCTGAAGCAACTTAGAATACATTACACCTGCTGAATACACTGACTAGCTTGTAGTATCTTTGGAATAAAGCGCTTTTAGAATGTTAAAAACCTATGGGGGAAAAAACAACAACAACAGAAAAATAAATATTTAACACCCCTACCCACCCCCACAAAAGCAGGATGGTAGTGATCTCACACAGTTCTGACAGTGTGTGCACACATCTATGTGTAGCCATTCAATCACATTTGAACAGAGTGAGTCAGTGGACAGTGAAATCCTGTAAATACAGACTGATAAGGAAGAAAAAAAAATCAAACCTGCTTTAAAACCCAGCAACACAACTGTAGATTAGGGATATGCCGGTATCAAATTTTCATGTTGCGGTTAATTGCTAATGCTTTTATCACGGTATTCGGTATTATCACGATATTGAAATTTAGTTTTAAA
>NW_015640057.1:440755-443183 GCF_001515625.1 Sinocyclocheilus rhinocerous
GTGAAAGCGAAACTACTTTGTTGGCCTTCCAAAAGAGGACACAACTAGAAATCAGTGGTTAAGTTGTATTTACAACACTGTTCCAGAACAGTTCAACCCAAATATTCAGATGTGTGCAGCACATTTTATGGAGGACTGTTTCCTGATCCTGGGAGAGTAGACTACAATGCTGACTCGCATACTGTAAGTACGTTTTCATTTAAATGATTTGTCACTGATGATTCAAACATGAGTTTTGAGCAGTGTAGAGTAGCATTTGTTGTTTGTCATTTCTCTGATCACAAATGCAGACAGGGTTTTATGTTTACGCGGCGCGATGCAATGCAATGCAACACGTAAAAAGACAGTATAAGTCATTATAATCAGTAATTATGTCCTGACTGGATGCAACAAATGCCTCGTTTATAATGGGTTTTAATGTTTTTGAATCATCGCTCCGGCCGGACAGGGCATCACAATATGGTAAGGGACGTAACATTTCCGTCACACGCTTGAGGTATTCAGCCAATCACAACATACTGGATAGCTGGCCAATCACAGCACACCTCACTTTTCAGACCGATGAGTTTTGTAAAAATCCACGCATTTCAGAAGGCGGGGCATAGAGGAGAAACAATAATGTACATTATATGGAAAATAATGTGTTTTTTGAACCTTAAATCGCATAAACACATTTCATTACACCAAATACACAAAATAATGTTCTTTTTAGCAGCATCATATGACCCCTTTAACTTTTATAAAAAATATCTCTTTGGATTTGAGACTTTAGTCTTTGCAACTTTACAGATCTTCTTTATGCACCAAGAGCTTGTAACACTCCAAAGAGGAAGGAAAAATTGAAATCACATCATATGACCCCTTTAAAATACATATTAATTTAGCAGACGCTTCTATCCAATGAGACTTAGCTACAAATGAAGAATACGACAAGCAATAAAATATTAATACAAGTTATTATTATTATTATTATTATTATGTGGACAAATTATTTCAATTCTCTACCATCATTATTGCCATTGGACCGACTGAGTTTATAATTGAGAAGTGAAAATATTCTAATAGTTATCGAGTTATTATTATTATTATTATTATTATTGATGGAAGCCATGTTGTAGTATTTTTTTTTAATTACACACACACACATCATCATCATCATGTGTCTGTGTATTGAAAGCAATGGAGTAGGACCCTGACTGTCAAAAAGAAGAAGAAGCAGAAGAGGAGGAGGAGGAAGAAGAATGCTAAAGGGTTTGAGTTAAAAAGAAAGTGAGGTAATTATAAAGTGACGCCCAAAGGTCCTGACCAAGTATCAATGTCAGTGAGAACGCGTTGCTTTCATTGTGTGCTGTTCCTTTAAAAGAACCTGTTGTTCTTTACGCTTCATGTTGCATAATGTGGCAGAGCTGCATTCCATTTTATAAAAGAAAGGGAAATGAAAAATAATACTCACAAACAGTTGGAAAGCATAGAAATGTTAACCTACCTGGAGCTAAAATGTTTTTATTTTCATAAGTGAGCAGAAATCTATATTGTGAGGTAAGTAATAAAATATGATTGATTTTTTAATGTGAACCATTTACGTAATTTATGTAACATACTCTAGTCATGTACTGTAGTTATGTTATGTGAAATTATTCAACCCTCCAGAGACCAGAGAACGTAATCTTTTCTGAAGATCCAGATTTTTGTTCCCCCGCAGTTCATTCAGTGGCATATTAAAAGTGATAATGTCAAAATGTAAAATTTTGGAGTTTAAATTATTAATTTTTTTTGTAATACATCTATGTCATAATTATTCAACCTCTATTCAACAGTGCTGTTTCTTAAGTCACTGATTTCTATGGTAGGGCACAAAATTGTGTTAAAACACAATTGAAAAGCCTTTGAAAAGTCTATAACAAAACTTAAGCTTGAGCTGTTACGCATACATTGAAGTAGCTGTTATCAGGCAAAGATTGTGATGCCTTCCATGCACAGACTGACGCTTAATGATCATTGGACTTTCCTGCAGGACAACCATCCCATAGAGTATATCTCCAAATATAGTGAGGCTTGGTTCAGTCATACAATATTCTTGAGTGGAGAAAAAGAGTCAATGTGAAAATCAAAGATTATCAGTGATCTGGAAACGTTTGCATATGAGCTATGTGCCAAGATTCCAGTAGAAAGGTGACAGAAGCTTGTAAGCAACATTTACTGGAGGTTATAAGGAGTACAAAACTCTCTTTTTGAATACTTTTGTACATGAATGTTGAGAGCCAATTTGCTTTTTTTCCCCATTTATTTTTTAACAACTTTATGTCATTCAAATGTGTATTATTAAACATTGTATTTACTGATGCCTTGGTTGAAACAGTAACAGAATGTCTTACAGGTCAAAGGGGTTGAATAATTTTGATTGCAATTTGTATGATTTTTCCGGGGG
>NW_015640057.1:443228-445968 GCF_001515625.1 Sinocyclocheilus rhinocerous
AGAAAATAGGTGACTAAAATGTCAAGGATATAACAGAATAGAAAAGTTGTGTAAGTCCTTGAGTTTGACCTGTACAATTTTTTTTTTTAAGTTCTAAAAAAAGTAAGATTTGAATGCATTTACAAGGCAATGTGCCATTTTACAAAAGTTTCAAAGTTCAATTTAATTTGAAGTAATGACCCATTTGCTGAATGGAACCTCTTAGAATCTGTCACGTTAAAACATTCAGTTCTTAAAAACTTCATGTCATTATTTACATCAGTGTATATCTATTGTTGCAGGCTGAAGAATGTTTGGTTCACTAACTAGTCATTCAAATACTAAAATGAGTGTGGACAGAGGCCTTGCTATTGAACTGGCTGATTTAAGGTTTGTATGTTTCCTGTTTATTCGTTTGATTGTATTTGCACTCGAATCGACTCAACATATATATAAAATACATTATGCTAGCTTTCTATTAGATTTTTAAAATGATTATTATTTTAAAGCCTGAAGAAGCCAGATGAATCTGCTTCACTGGGACAGAGTTACATGGGGAATGAGTCCATGTGTCCTCAGTTAACCCTGAAAGAGAAACACAGGTGAGATCATAGGGCTGATAAACAGGTGGATATTGCCACAAACAATGAAATCTTATCCCCATTAAAACATTTCTTCATTTTAGGTTGATTAATCGTGAGGACTCTGACTTCTCTCTGCCCAGCAATTTGTCAATGAAAAGAGAGCAGTCAATGCGTAATCCTTTCAACTACAGCGGAGAAGCAATCCCTACAGAACTGAAGTATGCTAGCAACAGTCTGTTTCTGTTAACATCAAGGATATAACAGTTTTTGACGCATATATATATTCGTTTTAGTCTTTAGACAAATGTGTCTAGCTCACTCGCTGAGCAAATTGTGTTGTGGAAGAGTTTTGCATCACAAGAAACCTGTTGGCCTAACATGTACACATCTGACTATAAGACAAATTGCTCGAGATGCACAGAAATGAATTAGTTTCATGAAAAGATGTCTAACAATAAAGTTTATTTAACATTATCAACAAATATGAATAATGTTTTAAAATAACTTTTGTCATGTCGTCCCAAACCCGTAGAATGTTTTTTTTTTTTTTATTCTGTGGAACACCAAAGAAGACATTCTGAAGAATGTTTAAACTGCAAGTCTTTTCAACACAACAAAAGCAGACAGAAACCAGCCCAGTCTCCTAAAAAAAAAAAAAAAAAAAAAGGAGAAAACTTTTTAACAAGTTGGTGATTTTGTATCAGTCTGTATAACTTGATTCATAAAAATATGTATTATTTAAAAAAAATAAATAAGTAAATACAATAAACATGAAAATCAACTTATAAACCTAATACTCAGTAGTGGGGTATAAGCAGATCATACCAACAAAAAAAAAAATGTTTGAATGAGTTCATACAATTTTGCTACCAATTAAAAAAAAAATTTGAGACCTTGTCATAAATGGAAAATTGCACGACCCTGGTTTGAATATTGGGGTAACCTGGTTATTTCTGCATTTTTTCAAGTGCCGCTTACTGTATGCTTACAGCATTTTTCAAAACCATCTTGAGCCTAAGCTGACTGTAGAGACCAATGGCTTGTTCCACTGGTTTCTACAGTGTACTTAGGCTTAAGGTACTTTTGCATTTCCCAAAAGCAAGAATAAGGTTTGGGCGTTTATTTTTATTTATTTTTTTATCATGATTGCATATGCACTTTATTCAGCCCACAACATAATGCGCTTTGACAGAAACATATGAATGTATATATTTATTTATTTATTTATAGCTTGAACAAGCCAAATAATACTGCTTTACCAGGACCAAGTCATGTGTCTCTGGGGAATCCATCTATGTCTTCCCCGTTATCCCTTCAGGAAGAAACCCCTGAACACAAGTGAGCTCACAGACCTCTTATAAACGTACCGATTCTGCCTCAAACAAGTATGTTATAAAAACTCACTTCTTTTGGAATATTTCTTTATTTCAGGCTGGTTGAGCTTAAGCAGTCGATGGATTATCCTGTCGACTTCAGCAGAGAATCACTCCGTACAGAACTGAAGTATGTTGGCAATTTGTTAAACAATTATATGCATAAAAGTTTGCTTTTAATGCATTTACATATTTAAATTTGCCTTCAGAAAGGAGTGTCTGCCTTACTCGCAAATTCTTTCTTTTTCTTTCTTTCTACTGCTTGTTCACTGTGCACATGAAAATAACACACACTTTACCTTTAACAAAACTTTGTTTAATGCCGGGTACAGACTACACAATATTTTTGTCGTCACGATAGTCACTGTGTCAGATTACACGATTTTGACTCCTAAAATCTTGTCGTGTCGTGGACAAGAAACATGTCAGTTTACACGTTGTTTCCCGACCATTCATCGCGTGCAGTGTTTAACGACGTGCGTGATGTCATCGAGAATGCAGAACTAGCGACTGACTTCCGAAAACAAGAGTGTAAACATTGCTGAAGCGCTTCCGCTATAGTTCACCAGCATTTTTCTTTCTTTGTTCTGTCGTGGTAGTCCCTCGATGACACATCATACAGGCAGGAGTGCTGTTGCCACAGCTCCACGAACCTTTCCTCCATCTCATAATTCCACCTAGCAGCACCATCATCTCTCTTTCGTTTTGCCATGTTTGAAACCTGTGTATGAAAGAGCTTCTGTGCTGCTATTGGTCAACGTCACCAATGTGACAGAACTCGTCGTGGATGACGGAAAAAAAATT
>NW_015640057.1:446710-453361 GCF_001515625.1 Sinocyclocheilus rhinocerous
TCACTGTGTCAGATTACACGATTTTGACTCCTAAAATCTTGTCGTGTCGTGGACAAGAAACATGTCAGACTACACGTTGCTTCCCGACCATTCATCGCGTGCCGTCTTTAACGACGCGCGTGATGTCATCGAGGCGGAACTAGCGACTGACTTCCGAAAACAAATGTAAACATTGCTAAAGTGCTTCCGCTATCGTTCGCCAGCATTTTTCTTTCTTTGTTCTGTCGTGGTAGTCCCTCGATGACACATCATACAGGCAGGAGTACTGTTGCCACAGCTCCACGAACCTTTCCTCCATCTCATAATTCCACCTAGCAGCACCATCATCTCTCTTTCGTTTTGCCATGTTTGAAACCTGTGTATGAAAGAGCTTCTGTGCTACTATTGGTCAATGTCACCAATGTGACAGAACTCGTCGTGGATGACGGAAAAAAAATTAAACATGCTAGTCTTTCCGTCGTGATGTCGTGAAACATCGCAGACGCGGAATCGGTTGTCGTCCACTATGACACACTACACGAGCTGAAATGATGGAATCTTGCGTCCCGACGCCCATTGTCGTTTACGAATCCGCACTACACCCTACGTCAAACAAATCATGGCAAAATCGGGCTAAAATCGTGTAGTCTGAACCGGGCATAACATTATCAACAAAACCTAATATCGCAACTTTAAATTAAACATTAAATGCATAGTTTGCATTTACATATGTATTTTGTCTTTCAGAATTCAGCAGAAGGAATCAAGGTCAAATGTTCTAAATGGTATTAATTTCAATAGTGTCATATTAATTTTTATATTTAGCAAGATCCATTCATTTTTTATTCTAACTATATCAAACTTCACAGAAGATCTGATGGGGACATATCAGTATAAGAGGATGCTGAGGAACAGGTGTCAGTGTATATTTGAGGGGAATGAAGAGCACCCCTCTCTGCTTAACAACATTTATACAGAGCTCTATATCACTGATGGTGGAAGCAGTGAGCACACCAGTGAACATGAAATCAGGCAGATCGAGACAGCATCTAAACATCCAGCCACATGGGACGCACCAATCAAGGCTAATGATATCTTTAAAGCTTCTCCCGAATCTGCTAAACAAATCCAAACTGTGCTAACCAAAGGAATCGCTGGAATCGGGAAAACAGTGTCTGTGCAAAAGTTCACACTGGACTGGGTTGAGGAAAGAGCCAACCAGGACGTCTGCATGATATTTCCACTCCCTTTTCGTGAAATGAATGGAATTAAAGAAAAGAAAATTAGTCTGATACACATTCTTGAGTGCTTCTTCAATCTAAAAACAAATCCAGAAGTGTTACACTCAAATAAATATAAGGTAGTCTTTATCTTGGATGGACTTGATGAATGTCGGTTTCCTCTGGATTTCCAAAACCAAAGGAGCTGCTCCAGTGCGACAGAACCCGTCTCAGTCGGTGTCCTACTGACAAACCTCATCTGCAAGAACTTGCTTCCTTCTGCTTTAGTCTGGATAACCTCACGGCCAGCTGCAGCAGGTCAAATACCGCCTGACCTCATTGACCGTGTGACCGAGGTACGAGGTTTCAATGACTCCCACAAGGAAGAGTACTTCAAGAAAAAAATAAGTGATCCAGACTTGTCCTCCAGGATAATCTCACAATTGAAGTCTTCAAAGGTCCTTCACATCATGTGCCACATCCCAGTGTTCTGTTGGATATCAGCTACAGTTCTCGAAAGAATGTTTCGTGATTCGGAGAGTGGTGAAATTCCCAAGACCCTCACGCAAATGTACACACACTTCCTGATGTTCCAGATCAAGCATGGGAGTCACAAATACGATGATAATTCCAAAGCCGGTTTGAAGTGGGATAACCAGACCACATTGTTGCTTGGAAAGCTGGCATTCCAACAGCTTGAAATGGGTAATTTATTGTTCTATGAAGAAGATTTGAGGGAATGTGGCATTGAACTCGATGTTGCATTGGTTTATTCAGGAGTTTGTACCCAAATCTTCAGAGAAGAGTCAGGTCTGCTTCAGGAGAGGGTCTTCAGTTTCATACATGCAAGTATACAGGAGTTTCTGGCTGCTTTGTATGCATTTCTTATGTTTGTCAACTATAAAAGAAATGTCCTCAGTCAGACGACAAATGCTAAAATCATAAGTACTTTCAAAAAACCCCCAATGCATGCATTTCTGAAGTGTGCTGTGGATAATGCTTTAACAAGCGACAATGGACATTTGGACCTTTTCCTTCGCTTCTTGTTGGGACTGTCCCTTGAGTCCAACCAGGCTCTTCTTCAGGGACTCCTGACTGAGGTGTTAAGCGATACTCAAAGCAGCATGAAAACGACTGAATATGTCAAGGAAAAAATCAGGGACCACCCTTCAGCGGAGAAGGCAATAAGTCTTTTCCATTGCCTAAGTGAGCTGAAAGATGATTCTTTGGTTGAGGAAGTGCAGGACTTCATAAATTCACATGGTTTTAGTGGTGGAACACTGTCTCCTTCACGCTTTTCTGCTTTGGCTTACATACTGCTGACATCTGCTGAAGAACTGGATGTGTTTGACTTGTCAAAACTCATTCATCCGAGCATGACCTCAAATGAGGGACTGTTGAGATTGCTGCCAGTCATCAAAACATCCCGATCAGTCATGTAGGTATCTCACTGGTTATGCCAGGAACATACTCTACCCAAGTATGCAAACATTGATGTGAATGCTTAGTCAGCATATTCCAAGAACACAGTACTTACCTAACCTGCTTTTGTTTTTCCTTTTAGTTTGAGGTGTTGTAATGTGACAGATAAAGGCTGTTCAGGCCTGGCCTCTGTTCTTAGTTCAAGTCTCTCATGTCTGAGAGAACTGGATTTGACTTCCAACAATCTTCAGGATTCAGGAGTAAAACAACTTGCTGCCGGACTGGGGAATCCTCAGTGTAAACTAGAGACTCTGAGGTAGGAAGTAGACTGTGATTCCTTGGTATGTAATGTCAAAAAGACGTACAGTAGCAAAAAATGCCAATTGCTATTGTTAACTGCCAAATTACAAACATAAAAAATAAACACAAATGGGACAATTTAGAAATACAGTTTAGAGTTATACAATAAGATAGCTCAGATAATTTGGTCTTCGACTGGCTACCCGTCCATGGGGTTTTACACAGTTTATCCTAAGATATGCTGAAATAGACTTTTGGCTGTTTTGAGACATTTTTGAGACCTCTAGAAGACTTTAAGATTACTCTTTCCTTTTTCTCAGACAAATCATTTTGAAACAGAAAACTGAAATGAAGTTCCCATTTGCTCTACAATGAATCAAATTACTGTGTAGAAGAAACAAAAAACATATTTCATTTGTGATTTTTCTTTTCTTTCCTGTGGTTGTAGACTTTTCAACTGCAGAATCGGTGAAAACGGCTGTGCTTCTTTGGCCTCAGCTTTGAGGTCAAACCCAGCTCACTTAATTGAGCTTGATATGACGCACAACATGCCGCATGATACAGGTGTGAAAATGCTTTCTGATGTGCTAACAGATAAGAGCTGTAAACTGGAAACACTAAGGTAAGTTCTAATATGTAATAAGTGGGCACTAAAATATATAACTTACACTTTCTACTGGGTTTATTCTACAGTACTGTTATACATTTTAAAACAGCTTGGGTCCTATCAAAATCTTTCAAAAAAGTGTTTTTTGTGGATAATCAAATAGCACGTTCTTAATCATGTTATGTAACTACAAATAAATTAAGAAAAAAAAACGTAATTAATTAATATTGCGAAGAAGCAATGCCAGAAAAGAACTCCCCATTAAAAGATAATGTTTGCATTTAATTTCTAGGCATTTTAACCTTTATGACAGCACATTTTTTTTCTCACTATCTTTTTATGTCAAATAGTTATTTAAAAAAAATTTGACAACTTGGTTTTGATAACTTATTCAATTCAATTCAATTCACGTTTATTTGCATAGCGCTTTTTTGCAATTCAAACCATTGCAAAGCAGCTTCACAGAAAATGAAAGTTCCCTTTCGTGGAACTTCGAACTGCGTCCTCTAGGGGTCGCTATGGGGAACGCCTCGTCGTGACCCGTGTCTGAAGCCTACATTGAAAAAACACCAACTTGTTTGGCCGGCGACAGCCATGACGCCACTACCGTCGCGACTAGTACAAAGGCTTCAGACACGGGTCACGACGAGGCGTTCCCCATAGCGACCCCTAGAGGACGCAGTGTCTCGTTCCCCTCAGGGAACCATGGTTACACAAGTAACCTGAGACGTTTCTTCATTATATTTAGGAATAGCTTATTTTATGATTATGGTGATTATGTCTAGGTGATGTCCATATGGCAGAAATCAACAGTAAAATCATGCAGTTAGTTAATGACATGCATTCAAACGGATGGTAAAAACAATCAACAGCAATGATTATATGTTTGGTAGTTTTGTATGTTGGATCAGGGTTGGCATCATCTGAGGTCCTCTGAGGGGTTGACATAATCTCTTCCCAGGTGTTTGGTCATCTCAGATCTTCATAAGGGTTGGATTCAGGCTGAAGCTTCTGTAATTCCTAGTTACCTCGGGATGCCAATCCCGTGGCAGAAACAGAGAAGCAAATAGAGAAAAGTTAGCGTAGCTGCTGTTCAAGCAAAACATGATAAGATACATTATAAGAATGCTTGGCTAAAAAGATTTAATCTTTAATCTAGATTTAAACAGAGAGTGTGTCTGAACCCTGAACGTTATCAGGAAGGCTATTACAAAGTTTGGGAGCCAAATGTGAAAAATCTCTACCTCTTTTAGTGGACTTTGCCATCCTAGGTACCACCAAAAGTCCAGAGTTTCGCGACCTTGTGGAGCGTGATGGATTGTAGCATGATAGAAGAGTAGTTAGGTACGCAGGAGCTAAACCATTAAGCGACTAAAAAGTAGGTAGTAATATTTTGTAACTGACACGGAACTTAATTGGTAACCAGTGTAGAGTCTGTAAAATTGGGGTAATATGATTATATTTTCTTGATCTGGTAAGAACTCTAACAGCTGTCTTTTGGACTACCTGTAGCTTGTTTATTGAAGATGCAGGACAACCACCTAGCAGTGCATTACAATAGTCCAGTCTAGAGGTCATGAATGCATGAACTAGCTTTTCTGCATCAGAAACAGGTAACATGTTCCGTAGCTTGGCAATGTTTCTAAGATGGAAGAATGCTGTTTTTGTAACATGTGAAATATGATTTTCAAAAGACAAGTTGCTGTCTAATATAAATCCCAAATTTTTGACTGTAGAGGAAATAACAGTACACCCGTCTAGTTGCAAATTGTAATCTAAGAGATTCTGTGTACTGTTTTTTGGTCCAATACGTAATATCTCTGTCTTATTTGAATTTAATAGGAGAAAATTATTGGTCATCCAATTTTTTAAATTTTTAACACACTCTGTTAGCTTAGATAATTTAGAAGTTTCATCTGGTCTGTCACGGTTTGGCAAGGGAGGATCCAGATACAGAATGAACAGGGGAACAAAGTTTATTAACAGAACTGGGAACACAAAAGGATGAGGCAGGCAGACAGTCCACACAATAGGCCAGGGCACACGACAGGGGAAACAGGCTGGCCGAGGACGGAGAAACTCCAGACTCTGTGGCAAAGGAGACTAGGTAGAAGCCCAAGGAACCACAGGCTTGGCACTGGGGTAGTAACTCTTGAAGCACCAGAATGTCTGTCAGGCCAGAAGAAGCGGTGACCAGGGAGGACTCAGGAAACAGGGCAGGAACCAACACGAAAAACACACACAAAGACAAGACAACAAGAGAGACAAGAGATAACACAGATCAAAAGTAAAGACTTGCAAAAAACGATGACTAGGGAGGGAAAACTAAATACTAGAAATAATTAACTGGAACCGAACAAAAGGCAAAAAACAAAACCAAACTAGACTGGATGAAATACACTGAAAAGCAAACTCTAACAAGACCAATGATACTAGCTAGGAGCAAGCACAAAAAACGGACGCAAAACAAACCAGCAAAGACAAGAGGGAAAATGAGCACAATATAAGGGAGCAGAGCACACGAGGATCAGGTGAACACAATCAGACAAACAAGGACAGGCGTGGACCCTGACACTGGTCTTGTTGAAATATATAGCTTAGTATCATCAGCATAACAATGGAAACTAATCCCGTATTTTATAATAATATTACCAAGGGGCAACATGTATATTGAAAATAGCAGAGGGCCTAAGACAGATCATTGTGGCACGCCATACTTTACTGGTGATAATTGAGATGACTCCCGGTTTAAATAAAAAAAGTGATAATGGTCGGACAGGTAGGATCTAAACCATCCCAAAGCCTGCCCTTGAATGCCCGTATAGTTTTGTATTAGATCTATGAGAATGTCATGATCTATAGTGTCGAACGCAGCTCTAAGATCAAGTAAAACTAGCAATGAGATGCAGCCTTGGCCTGATGCAAGAAGCAAGTCATTTGTAATTTTAACAAGTGCAGTTTCTGTGCTATGAGGAGGCCTGAAACCTGACTGAAATTCTTCATAGATATAATTTTTTGCAGGAAGGAGCATAATTGAGTAGACACAACTTTTATTTTAGACATAAAAGGAAGATTTGAAATGGGTCTGTAATTTGCCAGTTCACTAGGATCTAGTTGTGGTTT
>NW_015640057.1:470093-479791 GCF_001515625.1 Sinocyclocheilus rhinocerous
CATGGTCAAGTCAAGTCAAGTCACCTTTATTTATATAGCGCTTTTAACAATACAGATTGTGTCAAAGCAACTGAACAGCATTAATTAGGAAAATAGTGTGTCAATAATGCAAAATGACAATAGTAAACACTAATTTTCCAGTTAAAGACAGTTCATCATTGAATTCAGTGATGTCTTCATTCAGCTCAGTTCAGTTTAAATAGTATCTTTGCAATCATTTGCAATCAAGTCAACAATATCGCTGGAAATGAAGTGTCCCCAACTAAGCAAGCCAGAGGCGACAGCGGCAAGGAACCAAAACTCCATCGGTGACAGAATGGAGAAAAAACCTTGGGAGAAACCAGGCTCAGTCGGGGGGCCAGTTCTCCTCTGGCCAGACCAAACCAGCAGTTCAATTTCAGGCTGCAGCAAAGTCACATTGTGCAGAAGACTCATCTGGTTCCTGTGGTCTTGTCCCGGTGGTCGTCTGAGACAAGGTCTTTACAGGGGAATAACATCTGTATCTGGTGTTCATCTAGTTGTCCTGGTCTCCGCTGTCTTTCAGGGCTGTAGAGGTCCTCTCTAGGTGCTGATCCACCATCTGGTCTGAATACGTACTGGATCCGGGTGACTGCAGTGACCATCTGATCTGGATACAGACTGGATCTGGTGGGTTGTTTCAGGGTTGGCATCATCTGAGGTCCTCTGAGGGGTTGGCATCATCTCTTCTCAGGTGTTCTGGATCCAGACTGAAGCTTGTGTAAATCCTAGTTTACCACGGGATGTCAATCCCGTGGCAAAAACAGAGAAACAAATAGGGACATAATTAGCGTAGCTGCTGTTCCAACCAAGCAAAATTGATTTGTTTAACCCAAGCTAAAGAATAATAATGTGCATTTGATCAGATATAACTGCAGTACAAGATTATGATATGCATTATTTGAATGCTTGGCCAAAGAGATGTGTCTTTAATCTAGATTTAAACAGAGAGAGTGTGTCTGAACCCCGAACGTTATCAGGAAGGCTATTCCAGAGTTTGGGAGCCAAATGCGAAAAAGCTCTACCTCCTTTAGTGGACTTTGCTATCCTAGGTACTACCAAAAGTCCAGAGTTTTGCGACCTTAGGGAGCGTGATGGATTGTAGTGTGGTAGAAGACTAGTTAGGTATGCAGGAGCTAACCCATTAAGGGCCTTATAGGCAAGTAATAATATTTTGTAACTGATACGGAACTTAATAGGTAGCCAGTGCAGAGACTGTAAAATTGGGGTAATATGATCATATTTTCTTGACCTGGTAAGGACTCTAGCCGCTGCATTTTGGACTACCTGTAGCTTGTTTATTGAAGATGCAGGACAACCACCTAGCAGTGCATTACAATAGTCCAGTCTAGAGGTCATGAATGCATGAACTAGCTTTTCTGCATCAGAAACAGGTAACATGTTTCGTAACTTTGCAATGTTTCTAAGATGGAAGAATGCTGTTTTTGTAACATGGGAAATATGATTTTCAAAAGACAAGTTGCTGTCTAATATAACACCCAGATTTTTGACTGTAGAGGAAGTAACTGTACATCCGTCTAGTTGCAAATTGTAATCCAAGAGATTCTGTGTACTGTCTTTTGGTCCAATAAGTAATATCTCTGTCTTATCCGAGTTTAATAGGAGAAAATTATTGGTCATCCAATCTTTTACATTTTTAACACATTCTGTTAGCTTAGATAATTTAGAAGTTTCATCTGGTTTTGTTGAGATATATAGTTGAGTATCATCAGCATAACAGTGGAAAGTAATCCCGTATTTTCTAATAATATTTCCAAGGGGCAACATGTATATTGAAAATAGCAGAGGACCTAGGACAGATCCTTGTGGCACTTCATATTTTACTGGTGATAATTGAGATGAGTCCCCATTTAAATGAACAAAGTGGTAGCGATCGGACAGGTGGGATCTAAACCATCTTAAAGCCTGCCCTTGAATACCTGTATAGTTTTGTAATCGATCTATGAGTATGTCATCATCTATAGTGTCGAACGCGGCACTAAGATCAAGTAAAACTAGCAATGAGATACAGCCTTGGTCTGACGCAAGAAGCAAGTCATTTGTAATTTTAACAAGTGCAGTTTCTGTGCTATGAGGAGGCCTGAAACCTGACTGAAATTCTTCATAGATATAATTTTTTGCAGGAAGGAGCATAATTGAGTAGACACAACTTTTATTTTAGACATAAAAGGAAGATTTGAAATGGGTAATTTGCCTGTTGACTAGGATCTAGTTGTGGTTTCTTAATAAGTCCTATAGTTGTAAAGCACTGCAGTTTTATTTATTTATTTTCTTTGGGGGCCGATAAATGAATCTGAATTACAAGACACTCTCGATTCTACATTTGTTATTGTATTTCTGATGTTATCTATTTTTTAGAGAAGAAATGCATAAAGTCATTACCACTAAACTGTGAGGGAATATTTAGATCAGGTGACGTCTGATAATTTGTTAATCTAGCCCCTGTGCTAAATAAAAACCTTGGATTGTTTTGGTTATTTTCTATGAGTTTGTGGATATGCTCGGCCCTGGCAGCTTTTAGAGCCTGTCTATAGCTGGACATACTGTTTTTCCAAGCAATTCTAAAAATTTCCAAGTTAGTTTTTTAGTCCATTTTTGTTCAAGATTATGAGTTTCTTTCTTGAGAGAATGGGTATTAATGTTGTACCATGGCGCAGTACGTTTTTCTCTAACCTTTTTTAATTTGATGGGGGCAACAGCTTCTAATGTATTAGAGAAGATAGTGCCCATGTTGCTAGTCATTTTGTCTAGTTCATGAGCATTTATGGGTACACAGGACATTTGAGACAAATCAGGCAGGTTATCTGTGAATCTATCTTTGGTGGTTGGAACAATAATTCTACCCGGACTATAACATGGAGACATATAGTTAATATCACTAATACGCAGCATGCACGATACAAGGTAGTGGTCAGTAACATCATCACTTTGAGGTACAATATCTATATTAGTAAGATAAATTCTGTGCAATATAATTAAATCTAGAGTATGATTAAAACGATGCGTGGGCGCGGTGACATTTTGCTTGACCCCAAAAGAGTTTATTAAGTCTGTAAATGCAAGTCCTAAAGCATCATTTTAATTTTATATTTTGACCTCACTATTCGGGGAACAGACACCGTCTTTATAAATTGGACAACACAAGAATTTTTATGATTTGAGTGGGTGGAACAAAAGCCATCATATAAGTTATTTGAGAATTGGCACGAACATGAAGTAATTTACAGTGGTGGCCAAAATTATTAGAACACTAGTATTTTCACCAGCTAAAAATGGTTTTAAGTTAGTTATTTCTATCTTTTGCTGTAGTGTTGTCAGTAGGAAATTTCAGTTTACATTTCCAAACATTCATTTTGCAATTAATTGTAATAATTCAGTGAGATTTTTGTCTGACAACAGCCAGTACTCCACACAGAGATCTGATCTCATCATCATCATCTAGTCTGTCTGGTATTACATAAAGAAGCGGAACAAACTGAGACAGACTAAATTCAGAATAGCTATGGCAACATCTCCAAGATGCTTCAAGAGACCTACCTGAAAAACTATGTGCAAATGCACCTAGAGCAAAAGCTGCTTTAAACGCAAAGGATGGTCAAAGGATGGCCAAATGATGATTTAATTTAGTTAATAGAAGTTAATTGATAAAGAAAATCAGTCACACTTTATATTAGGTGGCCTTAACTACTATGCACTTACATGTAAAAACATGTATGTACACAATAAGTGCATTGTACCAAATGATTAATTTAAATGTAAGTACATAGTATTTAAGGCCAAGTAATATAAAGTGGGAGCAGAAAATCTATTTATGACATTATTTTTGACAGCATCCTCATTTTACAGCATTTTTACACAAGTGCCTAAAACTTTTATCAGTACTGTAGCTTTGCAGGTAGGTTTTTTGAAGCATCTTGGAGATGTTGTTCTCCACAGTTCTTCTGGATTGAGTCTGTCTCAGTTTGTTCTGTTTCTTCATGTCATTCCAGACAAACTAATGATGATCAGATCTCTGTGTGGATCACTGGCTGTTTTCAGACTCCTTGTGCAAACAAAAATCTCACCGGATTATTATAATTAATGGCAAAATGAATGTTTGGAAATATAAAATGATATTTCCTACTGACACACTACAGCAAAAGATATAAATAACTGTCTTAAAACCGTTTTCAGATGGTGAAAATACTAGTGTAGGACATTCAGTGATAATCCCTCATGAATTTCTGTGGGATTAAGTTTCATTTTTGAAGAAATGTTACCGCAGTTGTAGAATTTTACATTGACTTGGATTGATCATATCCAGTATCAAATATGAAAATATGAACATACTTTTGCACTAAAAATGAACACTACTTTTAATCATATCAAATGTCTGTTTCATAAAGTCTACAATTTTAAATTAGAGGCATTTTATTTTAGGTTGATGGCCTGTGAACTTACCAGGAAAAGTTGTGCGGCACTGGCCCAAGCGCTTCAGTCCACATCTACAAGCCTGAAACATTTAGATTTAAGTTTGAATGACCTCCAGGATTCAGGAGTGGAACTGCTCTGCATTGGTCTAAAGAGCCCTTCCTGCAAGCTTGAGACACTGAGGTATTACAATCAGACAAGTAGACAGTGTTCATGTACACGGTAATAACATGATGGTGATAGATGACTGATCTGATGAAATAATGTCACATGCTGTGTATCACATGACACTAGTTCATGATTATTTGCCACTCAACTATTTACAGTCTATCAGACTGTAAAATTACAGCCAATGGATGTTCTGCATTGTCACCTGCTTTAAAGTCAAACCCATCACACATGAGAGAGTTGGACCTCAGCATTAATAACCTGACAGACTCAGGAGTGAAGCATCTGCTCCCTGTGTTTGAAGACCCATGTGTGCATCTAGAGAGATTATGGTAATAGTCCTCCAGTTTGTTTGTTAATCATGTAATGTACATCTCACACTTAACAAATGAGACTGGATGGACATTTGAAGCATTCTTCATTGTTTTTGTGCTTTTCTCAGGCTGAATAATTGTAATCTCACACATGAAAGCTGTCGGATGATGGGTTATGTAAACAAAGCAGAACACTCAGGTCTGAGAGAGCTGAACCTCAGTGCTAATGCAATTCTGGATTCGGGTTTGAAGCAGCTTTCAGTGGCACTGACACATTTTCTGTCAGGACTGCAGTCACTGAGGTAATAAAGATTTCCTAAATATTTTCAGTAATTAGTCATTTCAATTCAAACTAAATGAAGAGAGAATTTATATTGTGAAAAAAAAAATATTATTGTGAACTGTAACTTCAAATTGAACTATACAGTATATTGAAAGGTATGAATCTGCACTCTGCAGAACATTTGACTGTTTTCACTTGCACAAAAGATTTGTAATTTAAAGTAATCTTGTTATAACTGCACAACCCTTTGCAGTGTAACATACTGTGGGCTTACGGCAGATGGGTGTGCTGTTCTGGCATCAGCTCTCAGCTCTAACCAGACACAGATAAAAGCACTGGATCTCAGAGGAAATAAACTGACGGATTCAGGAGTGAAGCTGCTCTCACATCTGCTGGAGGATCCACAAAGTAAATTAGAAGAATTCGAGTAAGTGTTTGAAACTTAGAATACAGACAGTATACTCCTTGTGCTATGCCATAAGATATCCTATGATAATTTACACCTTGTTTTAAAATTAGGTATTATTATTTAAAAAAATAAGCAAGGATTGGATTATTGTATATATTTTGGCTGTTTGCCACAATATTCAGGTGAATCTTAAGTAAATGTTTGGGCCATATTTCACCCCGAAACAAAAAGACAGAAGTAGAAATTTAAAGATATCCATTGTAGTATTAAGAATTGAATACTGCAATAAAAAGCCTAATATGTGACCCTGCACCACAAAACCAGTCATAATTTTTTGAAATGTAGATTTATACATCATCTGAAAGCTGGATAAATAAGCTTTCCATTGATGTATGGGTTGTTAGGATAGGACAATATTTGGCTGAGATACAACTATTTGAAAATCTGGAATCTGAGGGTGCAAAAAAATAAATAATCAAAATATTGAGAAAATCGCCTTTACAGTTGTCCAAATGAAGTTCTTAGCAAATCATATTACTAATCAAAAATTAAGTTTTGATCCCCAGTGACTTAAGACTGGTTTTGTGCTCCAGGGTCACATATAGATTTTATTATCTTGAAATTTGACCCAGACACGTGAGATTCTTTAGAACTTTAATATTTATATTACAACACATTTATCCCAGTACAAATAGCTAATTTAAATGTCCATCTCACAGATTTATGGATGGAATAATATCTGAAAATCAGGCACCTATGGATGACTCCCACAAACAGTATGCTCTACCTGAAAATCAAAGAAAATCAAAAAAACCAAATACAAATGACATGTGTGTATGCTTTTAAGAAAATATGTGACTACATTATTAGTTCATTAAGTGCCTTGAGTCAGAAAGGTTTGCTCCCAGCTGTGTTACACCAATCCAGTCAAGCAGACCTGATCTATAGAGCTATATTAGATCACAAGTGTGACGTCTCAGTCTCAGTGTTGTTCATCATCTGAATTATTCAAACCAACAAAGAAAGGACATCATGGAAACTACTACATTGAAATGGCCTGGAACATCTGTATGGTATACAAAGCATGTGCGTGACATGGCATCATGGGTACAGAATTAATCATGCATAGTTTCGTTCTTGAGCAGGAACAGTATTCAAAAAAGATTTAGAGTTGTGGTACAAGGGAAACTATGAGGAATGGCAGGTTTGCTGGGTTAGTCAGAAGTGGTGTTATGTAAATATAGATCCAAATCTGCTGCATTGTAAAAACGTTTTGTAAAAACTTTATTGTACATATATTGTATATAAACAAATTTATAGTAGATTTAATTGATATTATTATAGTTCCAATGTTTTGGTATTGACAGCTGCTAAATATGTTGACTTGGCAAAGTGTGAATATTTATACAGTATTTACTGTGAACTACTACCTCTTCTGAGAACATTTATCATCTATCTTTTCATATCTCCATCCAGTAATCCCATAGAAACCATCTAGTAACAGCCTAGCAAAGTTGTTAAGTCTTACATGCCTAGCAATGACTCAAAACACCTTAATAACCACCAAGTAAGGTCTATATCTGTTCAAACTATTAAAAAATGTCTTTAAAACGCTGAATTCAGTCACTTATTAGTCAACAAAAGTATTCGAGCTACATAAAACATGTAAGATTTCATATTTCGATCTAATATTAAATCAAGCTTACACTAAAATGTTATCAGGCAATGCTTTGTCAAGTCAGCATCAAAGTTTTTCTTCACATACAGTCCTTTTGTAGTTTTATTAATAACTGTCAATGTATTCATCAAAATAATGATAATTGTAGACTGATGCATCTAGGTTTACAAAATAATCAAACTCATAATAATGATGCAAGTTTCTGTATGAACAGTAGAGGGCAGTACATGATCTTTATGGAATTTTATTTTAATAATCTTTGGTAAGATATTGTATGTCATACCTGACTTTGTTTCTCTCACATTGTTTTTTTCCCCCTAATGTTGACATTTGTCTAATGAAGAATGTAACTTATTGGAGTCAATAACACAGAAAAAAACAACCCAGCATTATCAAATGTTTTATTTGAATGTTTATTTATGAAATAAGAATGGGGCATCATTAATAGATTATTACAGCATATCTTCACATTGTATTGATATTCATAGTTCTTTTCAAGTCTTTCTCTGGTTGGTCATAACAAACCGTTCTCCACACAGTTTCTAATATGGAAACTGTAATTATAAAACTGGACTTTGGTCAAAATTTGGGCCTTTTTGTTTTGGATATTGCATTGACGTCTTGGGTATCTTGATAATAATCAACGTTTTTAAATAAATCCGTTCTTGCATTGATAAGTGCTACACTTGATTTATTTGTGAGTGCATTTAATGCCAAACTACACTGGTTTAACAGCACCTGCATGCATCTCATTCACAAAACCTTTAAGTAACTGCACAAGAAAAGTGTTCGTAAACGAAAGTAATGAAAAATGCAACAATAGAACATAGTAAATTTGGCATAACACAAATAAATGCTCCATTAAGGCAAACTTTATTTCTAAAACAAACAATCTACAAAATAAGTATTTCATTTAAAATACTGCTCATGCAAACATGATGCAGGCAATATTAAACTGTGAATTCATAATTAACAAAGGTAAACAATATCTGTGTTTATATGAGACGGGACTTCTATAAGCCCACCTAAGTTTATCTTAAATTCTCACCAAAATGACCCAGGACTAAAATTCATGCCGTTCAGCCAGTGCTGTACTAAAGAAAAAAAAATAACATTAAACAACCTACAGCCAACTAACACGACCTCTAACCCTTTGAGGTGTAATGAGCAGCTCAACTGATCCTAACTAAGCAAACTGGCACCTGTCACCACTTTCACAAATAAGGGTCATCACACCTGAGATTAAATGCACAATATCTGTTACTTGTAAACAATTCATTAGCCATGCAGTCAAAGTACTTTGTTTTAAAACCAACAAGAAGTTCTAAGCTACTTAGCTGCAGATTTCTCATTCATGAATTATTATAGTCAATGTACAAATAATCTACAGAAGCGGTTCAGTTTAATGTGACCATAAATGAGGAAGACTGCCTGAATCCATATGGAAAAACTCTGGGAAAGTGTTCCCATCCCACACACGGTTAAATTTTGATGCATGTTTTCTGCATGATTTATAGAGATAATACAGCATAGATGCAGCGTGAGTGGGTGTGAGCTTGACGTTGACACACTGTCATGTTAAATAAATGAAGTCTTAGCTCTGTGCCTGTGTTTGAGTTATTTTCTTTTCCCCGGGGTTGCTGGGGTAAAGGCTCGCTTGTGTATTTTCTTGCTGAAATATGAAGGGTTTGAAGCAGAAGGAGCACATCCGAGCTCTTGACACTGACTGGAGCGATCTCAAGAGACACGTTAAGTGCTGTCGGTAGCTTTTTATTTCTGTTAAATGCTGTTTAACCAGATGTCACTGAGCATTGTTTGCTTGAGAACTTCTGATGGACTGAATTGGAAAAATTGAACATTTTTATATAATATTGTTCTTGATGATCCATGTGATATTTTGAAGAGAATCTGAAGCCGTTTAATTGGGTCAATCTACAATTGTGACATCATTTCCAGCTCATCAATTCTAAATTAAACATATAATACAATCTTGTTTTGTCCTCTTTGTCATATCAGGGTGATATTAAATATTTATTTTATTTTAATAATAAAAAATAAACTTGCTCTTCTGTCAGTGGTTTTACAAAGCAATAGTGCACCCAAAATTGAAAATTTGCTGAAAATGTTCTCACTCTTAGGCCAGATGAGTTTGAGGAGTATTTCTTTATCTGAACAGAATCGGTGAAATTCAGCATTACATCCTTTGCAGTGAATGGGTGCCGACAGAATGAGTGTCCAAACAGCTGATAAAAACATCCACAATAATGTAGTGGTGTGGATTACTTGTGGAATATTGTGATGCTTTTATCAGCTGTTTGGGCTCTCATTCTGACGGCACCCATTCACTCCAGATGATCCATTGGTGAGCAAGTGATGTAATGCTACATTTCTCCAGAT
>NW_015640057.1:479922-509409 GCF_001515625.1 Sinocyclocheilus rhinocerous
GGACAATATTTGGCTGAGATACAACTATTTGAAAATCTGGAATCTGAGGGTGCAAAAAAATAAATAATCAAAATATTGAGAAAATCGCCTTTACAGTTGTCCAAATGAAGTTCTTAGCAATGTATATTACTAATCAAAAATTACGTTTTAATATATTTACGGTAAGACATTTACAAAATATCTTCATGGCACATGATCTTTACTTAATATCCTAATGATTTTTGGCATAAAAGTAAAATGGATAATTTTGACTCATACAATGTATTGTTGGCTATTGCTACAAATATACCCCAGTGACTTAAGACTGGTTTTGTGCTCCAGGGTCACATATAGATTTTATTATCTTGAAATTTGACCCAGACACGTGAGATTCTTTAGAACTTTAATATTTATATTACAACACATTTATCCCAGTACAAATAGCTAATTTAAATGTCCATCTCACAGATTTATGGATGGAATAATATCTGAAAATCAGGCACCTATGGATGACTCCCACAAACAGTATGCTCTACCTGAAAATCAAAGAAAATCAAAAAAACCAAATACAAATGACATGTGTGTATGCTTTTAAGAAAATATGTGACTACATTATTAGTTCATTAAGTGCCTTGAGTCAGAAAGGTTTGCTCCCAGCTGTGTTACACCAATCCAGTCAAGCAGACCTGATCTATAGAGCTATATTAGATCACAAGTGTGACGTCTCAGTCTCAGTGTTGTTCATCATCTGAATTATTCAAACCAACAAAGAAAGGACATCATGGAAACTACTACATTGAAATGGCCTGGAACATCTGTATGGTATACAAAGCATGTGCGTGACATGGCATCATGGGTACAGAATTAATCATGCATAGTTTCGTTCTTGAGCAGGAACAGTATTCAAAAAAGATTTAGAGTTGTGGTACAAGGGAAACTATGAGGAATGGCAGGTTTGCTGGGTTAGTCAGAAGTGGTGTTATGTAAATATAGATCCAAATCTGCTGCATTGTAAAAACGTTTTGTAAAAACTTTATTGTACATATATTGTATATAAACAAATTTATAGTAGATTTAATTGATATTATTATAGTTCCAATGTTTTGGTATTGACAGCTGCTAAATATGTTGACTTGGCAAAGTGTGAATATTTATACAGTATTTACTGTGAACTACTACCTCTTCTGAGAACATTTATCATCTATCTTTTCATATCTCCATCCAGTAATCCCATAGAAACCATCTAGTAACAGCCTAGCAAAGTTGTTAAGTCTTACATGCCTAGCAATGACTCAAAACACCTTAATAACCACCAAGTAAGGTCTATATCTGTTCAAACTATTAAAAAATGTCTTTAAAACGCTGAATTCAGTCACTTATTAGTCAACAAAAGTATTCGAGCTACATAAAACATGTAAGATTTCATATTTCGATCTAATATTAAATCAAGCTTACACTAAAATGTTATCAGGCAATGCTTTGTCAAGTCAGCATCAAAGTTTTTCTTCACATACAGTCCTTTTGTAGTTTTATTAATAACTGTCAATGTATTCATCAAAATAATGATAATTGTAGACTGATGCATCTAGGTTTACAAAATAATCAAACTCATAATAATGATGCAAGTTTCTGTATGAACAGTAGAGGGCAGTACATGATCTTTATGGAATTTTATTTTAATAATCTTTGGTAAGATATTGTATGTCATACCTGACTTTGTTTCTCTCACATTGTTTTTTTCCCCCTAATGTTGACATTTGTCTAATGAAGAATGTAACTTATTGGAGTCAATAACACAGAAAAAAACAACCCAGCATTATCAAATGTTTTATTTGAATGTTTATTTATGAAATAAGAATGGGGCATCATTAATAGATTATTACAGCATATCTTCACATTGTATTGATATTCATAGTTCTTTTCAAGTCTTTCTCTGGTTGGTCATAACAAACCGTTCTCCACACAGTTTCTAATATGGAAACTGTAATTATAAAACTGGACTTTGGTCAAAATTTGGGCCTTTTTGTTTTGGATATTGCATTGACGTCTTGGGTATCTTGATAATAATCAACGTTTTTAAATAAATCCGTTCTTGCATTGATAAGTGCTACACTTGATTTATTTGTGAGTGCATTTAATGCCAAACTACACTGGTTTAACAGCACCTGCATGCATCTCATTCACAAAACCTTTAAGTAACTGCACAAGAAAAGTGTTCGTAAACGAAAGTAATGAAAAATGCAACAATAGAACATAGTAAATTTGGCATAACACAAATAAATGCTCCATTAAGGCAAACTTTATTTCTAAAACAAACAATCTACAAAATAAGTATTTCATTTAAAATACTGCTCATGCAAACATGATGCAGGCAATATTAAACTGTGAATTCATAATTAACAAAGGTAAACAATATCTGTGTTTATATGAGACGGGACTTCTATAAGCCCACCTAAGTTTATCTTAAATTCTCACCAAAATGACCCAGGACTAAAATTCATGCCGTTCAGCCAGTGCTGTACTAAAGAAAAAAAAATAACATTAAACAACCTACAGCCAACTAACACGACCTCTAACCCTTTGAGGTGTAATGAGCAGCTCAACTGATCCTAACTAAGCAAACTGGCACCTGTCACCACTTTCACAAATAAGGGTCATCACACCTGAGATTAAATGCACAATATCTGTTACTTGTAAACAATTCATTAGCCATGCAGTCAAAGTACTTTGTTTTAAAACCAACAAGAAGTTCTAAGCTACTTAGCTGCAGATTTCTCATTCATGAATTATTATAGTCAATGTACAAATAATCTACAGAAGCGGTTCAGTTTAATGTGACCATAAATGAGGAAGACTGCCTGAATCCATATGGAAAAACTCTGGGAAAGTGTTCCCATCCCACACACGGTTAAATTTTGATGCATGTTTTCTGCATGATTTATAGAGATAATACAGCATAGATGCAGCGTGAGTGGGTGTGAGCTTGACGTTGACACACTGTCATGTTAAATAAATGAAGTCTTAGCTCTGTGCCTGTGTTTGAGTTATTTTCTTTTCCCCGGGGTTGCTGGGGTAAAGGCTCGCTTGTGTATTTTCTTGCTGAAATATGAAGGGTTTGAAGCAGAAGGAGCACATCCGAGCTCTTGACACTGACTGGAGCGATCTCAAGAGACACGTTAAGTGCTGTCGGTAGCTTTTTATTTTTGTTACAAGCAGTTTAACCAGGTGTCACTGAGCATTGTTTGCTTGAGAACTTCTGATGGACTGAATTGGAAAAATTGAACATTTTTATATAATATTGTTCTTGATGATCCATGTGATATTTTGAAGAGAATCTGAAGCCGTTTAATTGGGTCAATCTACAATTGTGACATCATTTCCAGCTCATCAATTCTAAATTAAACATATAATACAATCTTGTTTTGTCCTCTTTGTCATATCAGGGTGATATTAAATATTTATTTTATTTTAATAATAAAAAATAAACTTGCTCTTCTGTCAGTGGTTTTACAAAGCAATAGTGCACCCAAAATTGAAAATTTGCTGAAAATGTTCTCACTCTTAGGCCAGATGAGTTTGAGGAGTATTTCTTTATCTGAACAGAATCGGTGAAATTCAGCATTACATCCTTTGCAGTGAATGGGTGCCGACAGAATGAGTGTCCAAACAGCTGATAAAAACATCCACAATAATGTAGTGGTGTGGATTACTTGTGGAATATTGTGATGCTTTTATCAGCTGTTTGGGCTCTCATTCTGACGGCACCCATTCACTGCAGAGGACACATTTCTCCAAATCTGATGAAGAAACAAACTCATCTACATATTGGATGGCCTGAGGATGAATACATTTTCAGCTAATTTTAATTTTCAGGTGAACTATTAGGTAATAGGAACCATTAAAATCACTGACAATGATGGCAAGCAGCAATTACGGGGCCAAGCACTACAGAAGCAAGCATCAGACCAACTGCAGCAATGAGTAATTAAAACCATTTTAAGATGATTAAAGTCAAAATGGCAGAAAAATTATAAATACAACCACTAGAAATATGATTTAATGGTTTATCCCTTTTGACCAATAGGTGGCGCTGTTATCAAATCGATGTGGTGTGTTCTGTGTTAAGTGACAATGGCACACACAAAGTTTGGTGTCAATATGTCAAAGCTTTGCCGAGATACAGCCTCAGAGTCATTTTGGCATCATGCTTCAAATTTGTAGCGGTGCTATACAAAACCAGTTTTGTGTATCAACACGAAATCCATACATTTTTGTCAGCATGGTCTGAAGATGATCTGAGTCGAATTTAGTGAAAATCAGACCAACGGTTGAGGAGGAGTTCGAAAAAGTATGTTTTCAACATAAATCAAAGTGGCGGACAGGAAGTTCGGCTGACTGTGGCATAATTTGTATGTGTATTGTCGGCATGACACAAGGAATATTTTGAGACCAATTCCATTACAATAGGCTAATGCAATCAAAAGTTTTTAGCATTTTTGGAAATTTCATAATTAATGGTTAATGAATGGTTTATTACTCTTGACCAATAGGTGGCGCTGTTACCAAAATGATGTGGCATGGCCAGTTTGAGGTGACAATGGCATATACAAAGTTTGATGAAAATATGTCAAAGCTTTGCAGAGATACAGCCTCAGATGCAGTTTGGCATCTTTCCAGCAAATTCGTTGATGCGTTAAATTAAAACCGTTTCGTATATTGACACGAAATCCATAAATTTTGGCCAGCATGGTCTGAAGATGATCCGAGTCAAGTTTGGTGAAAATCAGACTGACGGTCTAGGAGGAGTTCGAAAAAGTAGGTTTTCAACATAATTCAAAATGGCGGACAGGAAATTCAGCCAATTATGGCAAAATGGTATCGATGTTCTCGGCATGATACAAGGAATCTATCAACATCAGTCTCAATAGACAATAGGCTAATGTAAACAAAAGTTATTAGCATTGTTCGAAATTTCATTATAACTTTTGACCACAAGGTGGCGCTGTGCCCAATCTTTTTGAGTACCATCAAGGCATGGTTTCGTAACGATACGTCAAAGCGTTTGTAAAATATCGCATTTTTTGACAAAATTCAAAATGGCTGAAATGGGAAAATTGGGTATGATTCGAACCATTCAGAAGTTATAAGCAAAAATAGCAATTTTTCGTATCTCCTGACCACTAGGTGGTACTGCGCCGAAACACTGCAGGTAGCCTCAGGTCATGCTTATTATAACATACACCAAGTTTGGTCTCAATACGCAAAACCGTTGCGGAGATATAGTCTTACATCCATTTTTGCATGCTTTTTGTCGAATTCGTTTGTGCGTTATTTAAGAACGATTTGAGTAATCAACTTGAACTCCATAAATTTTTGCCACCATGGTCTGAAGATGATGTGAGCCAATTTTTCAGAGGATTCGGTGGAAAAAAGAATTTTCCTTCTGTGCCTTACGGTTCAAAAGTTATTAGCATAAACATGAGTAAAATTTTGGACAAGTGATGGCGCTAGAGAGTTTGAGATAGAGACTCCAAACTTGCTGTGGTTGATGATGAGACTGTCCTCTATCAGTGTGCCAAATTTCATAACTCCCGCAAGCAGTTCTATGGGCTGCCATAGACTTCCAGAGCGGAAGAATAAGAACTCCAACGGATACAATAGGTGCCATCGCACCTTCGGTGCTTGGCCCCTAATTACAAGATGCATTACAAAAATGCTAGCATTTATCTAATTGCTAATTATCAATATATCAAAATAAATTTTAACAACATATCTAAAATGCATAAGAGAGTAAAACCACGTGACCATGTATTTTCAGTTTTTTTAAGATGCCTTACAGATTTTTCAAGATCATTTATAAATAAGTTACAGTTAAATTATTTTAATTTTAAACATTTTCTATAATAAAAAAAGGCTTTCTAAAAAATAGTGTATATTGTAGTTTGACTTGGTTGTCAAAAAGCAAAAGCATCTGCCACCACAATTGTAGAATGACCCAAAGAACAAATCTCCCCAATGAACATACCTCAAAATGGCATGCAAATAAGACTAACAATTACAAACGCAAACAAAACACGCCGTTTGTGTGGTGCATGCTTGAAAGCATATGCTACTTCTGTATGAGGCTGTGCTTGCATTTCTGTGCTTGGATATAGATATTGAGAGCAGCTATAGTTCTACCATTACAGGAACAGTTCACCTAAAAAAATGAAAATTTTCATATCATGCCAATCCCATTTGTTCTTTTTTCAGTGGAACAAGGAGGCATTTAGCAAAATGTTCATGCTGCTCTTTTCCATACAAGGAAAGTGAATGGGGACTGTAGTTGTCAAGCTACAAAAATTACAAAGAAACACCATAAATGTATTCAAGTTTACACAAAATGTTTTCAAACTTTTTTAATCTCCTTCCCCACTTTCTTTTTTTATTATTTACATAACATAAAATAATGTTCCAACAACATTGCAGAGAGTTTTTTAATAAAACCCAATTTGTACAGAACATTCCCTAATGGTTATTTTGAGCATTATCTAATGATGAGAACCATAAAATCTGTTAAATGTTTCTCTTTTCATAATCATAAACTACATTTAGGGGAATTTCTCGACGACTGACATTTGTGTAATACAGCATTTAATCAAATTTAGAATTTAAGATTACTGTCAAAACTTAATAATGATAGCTTACAAATATGAATCTGTCACTCTACGGTAAGATAAACGCACGAAGAAGATGCAAATAGTCTTTACTAAATCCACACAAGGGTAAATCCAGGACAGAACAGGCAGGAGCACACGTAGGGACGTAGTAGACCGGACAAACACAGACTGCACAGACCAGGGATTAAATACATGGGATGACGAGGACAATTAACAAGACACCTGAACTAAATGACACAATCAACGGGAGACAGAAACTAGGTCACACAGAGCACATGAGGGATGAAAACACATCAAAAACAGTCCAGGGGTGTGATAGTTCGACCCCCCTCCCAGAAGGCGCGACCTTGCACCGCAGAAACAACAAATGGAGGGACGGAAGGGGGACCTGGGAAGAGGACAAAGGAGTGGATGTGGGATGGTGGAAGGGGATGGCAAAGGGCTAGCAGGAAGGCAGGCAGACAAATACTGGAGGAGGTTCGGGTGGAGGACGGACACCCGGGAGGAAGACGACAAACAGAGTCCAGGGTGGAGACGACGGAGGGAGGAGCCAGGGAGGAAACAGGAGGAGCCAGGGCAGATCAGACGGAGGGAGGAGCCAGGGAGGAGACAGGAGGAACCAGGCGGGACCCAGGCCGCAGCCATGAAGGCGACCCACGATGGAGCTGACGGAGGGAGGAGCCATGGTTGAGAAAGGGCTGACGGCTCCAGGGGGCCGACCGACAGCGGTGGAGCAGGTGGTGGTGAAGCCTGAGGCGGAGACAGAGAGCCGATGAGCCAGGGTGATGCTGAGGATCTGGAGGGCCAAGGTGGAGCAGATGGCTCCGGCGACAGAGGCGTGGATCCGGAAGGCCGCGGTGGAGCCGGAGTGACAGAGGACCAAGGTGGATACGGAGGGAAGGAGGAGCCTGACAGAGCCAGAGGGACGGAGGGACGAGGCGCAGCCAGAGGGGTGGAGTCCCGAGGAGGCGGATGGTCAACTACAGACCAAGGCGGAGCCGGAGGGACGAGGGAGCCCGGCGGAGCTGGTGGACTGACGGGAGCTAGATGGTGAGGACTGGTGCAGAGGAGGTGGGAGTGGGAGGCTGGGCGGGAGTTCAGGATGCTCAGGGGGCTTAGGGACGGTATGTGCTGCCCACACACACCAAAAGGCCACTTCCAGCACCGTGAGCACCAGCGACAGGGGAACGACCTCCGTGGTCGCTATAGTATAGGCATACAGTTCAGGGCAGACAGATAATTCCAGGCAGACGGACAGTTTAATATAAACAGACAGTTCAGTTACGACCTCCGTGGTCGTTTCAGGACAGACAGATGATTCAGGGCAGACAGATAATTCAGGGCAGGCAGAGAGTTCAGACGAAGAGGGGGCATGTCTGCATATATGTTAAAATCCTCTGAGCGCAGCCTCAGCTCACCCCTAGCAGTGGTGCAGTGGGCGGGGCATTCCTCCGTGCCCTCGCTCCCTACTGACACTTCCACCGTCGCATGTCTAGCAGCCGGCTCGCGCACCTGGACTGATGCCGATTGGGTGAGGACTGGTACAGAGGTGGTGGGAGAGGGAGGCTGGGCGGGAGTTCAGGATGCTCAGGGGGCTTAGGAACGGTGTGTGCTGCCCACACACACCACAAGGCCACTCCCAACACTGGGAGTGCCAGTGACAGGGAAACGACCTCCGTGGTCATTGTCCCACAGCAGGCCCGGCTCCAGAATCAAATCACTGAGGGTGCTTCTTAAATTAGTGAGGGTGCTGTAACTATATATATGCTATGGCGCAAAGAGCGCTCACTAAAAAACTGTCATTCATCTCAGTTCATCACGATCTCACAAAGATACGTTATTATCAATAAAGTTCTCTACACTGCACAACGCATCAACACGTTGTTATAATGAGATGATTCATGCTGAACACAACACCAGCACAAAAACTCAGGCGATTTCAGCGGTGAGTGAATTCTAACAGATATCAACTGATAACACCTAAATCAACAGATATATCCGTGATTGGCTACATTGCTCAACGCTGAAAAATCACATTGACATAGAAATCGATCTCCAGAGCGCAAACCATAACGCACTGGATAGTTTGCCAAATATTCAATAAAATGCCATTAAGGGGAGACACTGCAGGGAAAAACAATATTTTTTCAGGCACCTGTCAATTTTGAGATTTTGGGCTTTTTGGCTTTTCATAAAGTGTTGATAAAGACTAGTGGAAAGAAAACATCCAAAAGACACTGTTAAGTGCTTATTTTATAGCACTTTATCTATTTGTGTCAATAGATTTCAATTGCAATACATATTTTTAAAGGCCGTTTTCTCAAAATGAGTTTTTTTCTCCTACACTGAGCCATAAATCTCCACTTCAGTCGCACTTACTCACACCAAACTTTACATTTTTATTCCTGTCTATATTCTGAAGATTTTTACAGAGGGATTTGTTCATATATATTTTGTTTGATTGTATACAACATTTTCTTCCCCCCAAAGTTTTGAAAATATATAGTTTTCTGTCTCTTCAAAGATTTTTCTGAATTATGGAGTGACAAAAGGAGATACCCTAAATTCACTCTGTAAAAACATTTGACTCTAATATGTCAAAAACATTAAACAAGAATTTTGAAACTGACTTCATCCAGTGTTCAGATTTTTGTACTAGAAATTTATGCAAATTAGCGCATATTTCATTAAATAATGCCTCATTTGCACATTTAAACATAACATTTTAGAAAACTTGTAATACAAAAAATGTTTGCAATTATCAATGTAATCAATCAACTGGGTAAGTAAGGTGATAACTATTAGTTAATATTTTTACCCTATTCACCTGCAGAGTATCGCCTTAATACAACTTTAACTGAGGGTGCTTAGCACCTTCTAGCACCCCCGTAGAACTGGGCCTTTCCCACAGGCAGATAGTTCAGGGCAGATAGACAGTTCAGGCCAGGCAGATAATTCAGACGACGGCGGGAGAAGAGGTGACATGTCTGCATATACATCCAAATAACAGTCCACTGAGCTCGGCTCACCCTCAGCTATGGTGCAGTGGGCGGAGCTTCCCTCCACGCTCTCGCTGTCCATAGCAATCTCCCCTGTGGCAAGCTCTGTAGCCGGCTCTCGCACCTGGTCTGATGTTACAGGCTCTGGCTCCGGGGCGATTGTCAGCTCTGTCGTTCCATTATGCGATGGCTCGTCAGCTGCAGCGGGCTTTTGCTCAGCGCAGCGGGGTGATGGTGGGCTGGGCTCTGGATCCTGTTGTGTTCCGGTCCGGAACAAGGACTTCATGGTCTCGTCATCAAATGGGGACGTGACGGCAAGACGGGTGAAACTTAGGGCAAACGAAACTAGATTGTGGCTCTACCGGGCCACAGCTGAAAACTTACGCCTCCTCTCCATAACGAAAAAAACCCACAAAAAAAACTTTCAAAACTAAACAAAAATGCGGGGATAACATGCCTTGCACTTTCACTTCTTTGGTCCGGTCTTCTGTAACAGCTACGGTAAGATAAACGCATGACAAAGATGAAGATGAATGCAAATAGTCTTTAATAATCCACAATAGGGCAAACACAGGACAGGACAGCCAGGCAGGATAGGGACGTAGGGACTTTGTAGACCGGCCAAACACAGACTGCACAGACTAGGGCACGTCATCCACGTCATCATACATGGGATGACGAGGACAATTAACAAGACACACCTGAACCAAATGACACAATCAACGGGAGACAGAAACTAGGTAACACAGAGCACATGAGGGACAGAATCATACATGTCTGGAATTTCTTGAGGTTCAGTAAATAATGCAAAATTTTTCATTTTGGGTGAACTGTTCCTTTAACGGAGAGTAAGGCTTTTCCTGTTAAACTTCTGTTCTGTGCTAGTGCCGCGAAAGCTAAGCACAAATTCTTTACAGTTTGAGACAGTCAAATGACCAAGAACACGGAATACTGATATAGTAAAATAATTCAAAGCGAACACTGTACAACAAAATGAAAACCAAGGCCTCGCACATCTGCGTGAACGTTTCTCTCACGTTTGTACTGAGAGTGGATTCATGCTTTTTCTAAAATCACACTCGCTCTATTTACAACGTCATGTAATAAAATGAGTAAATTTCATTGTTAAGCAGCTCAGAGTTTTCATGAGGTACAAAAAAACATCCATTTGTAAAAAACGGTACAATTGTAAACGTCTGCAGTAGTTCGTCAGACATGAGAACAGGAGATAGTATGTGAGACAGAGACTGTGAAGTCATATCTGATGTTTGACTGAAGAGGCCACGCGATACTTTAAAACAGTCTGAAACACCCCCTAAAACCTCAGCGTGCCCGAGGAAGGACAGCGCCACGCGTAAAGCTCCCTAACGTCACCCTACGTACTGAAAGACAGCGTGCAGAAGGGCAGCGTTTCACTCAGACAGGCCGTGTGTGATCCTGAGAGTGACAGTGAACCGAAGAGAGGACGTACAGTTTGAGCGATGACTCAGATCTGCGTCTGCAGTGGCTGGACGAGTGTGGACGGGGGTTTGGAGGAGCTGGAGTGGGACGAGTGCTGGGGTTTGATGCCTCTGCTCCTCATGTACTGGAGGAACTGATCCGGGATTTCTGCAAGAACGTCTTTGGCCAGACGAGCCATGCTGAGGATGTGATTCCCTCTGCGATCGATGTAGTCTCGGAAAGGAACGAACTGAGAAGGAATCGGAGAGAGATTTAGGAGGAATATGCTGTTGACAACTGCAGAAAATCAATCTGACTCGTCTTTTAGATGGTAAAAATGAGTATAAATCACATTTAAGAAGTGTGCTTAATTGTATTGTGCATTTATAGTCTAGTTCAAATATTAAAAGTACATTGCATTGCATACAAGTTTCACAGACGCTTCAAAGAAAATTTTAAATGTACATTTTACATTTTCAGTTGCAATAAAGTGTCGAAAATCAACAAAGTGTTATGGATTCTTAACACATGTAATAGTTTAAAGAAATAGTTCACACAAAAATGAACATTTGCTTAAGACATACTCACCCTCAGGCCATTCAAGATGTAGATGAGTTTGCTTCTTCATCAGATTTGGAGAAATGTATCATTCCATCACTTGCTCACCAATGGATCCTCTGCAGTGAATGGGTGCCGTCGGAATGAGAGTCCAATAATAATACACAATAATCCACACCACTCCAGTCCATCAATTGACATTTTGTAATAAAACGAACCCATCAAGAAGTTTTAACTTCAAACCATCACTTATTGCCAAAATATGAGTCCATAATAATGCTTCATCCAGTGAAAAAAGTCCATCATAACCAATCTTTGTTTAGAACTGTTTTTGCCTTGTAAAACGAACTCGCAACTTTTTGCTTCACAAGATGTTAATTGATGGACTGGAGTGGTGTGGATTACTTGTGGATTATTGTGATGTTTTATCAGCTGTTCATTCTGACGGCACCCATTCACTGCAGAGCATCCATTGGTGAGCAAGTGATGGAATGACACATTTCTCCAAATCTGATGAAGAAACAAACTCAACTCATCTACAGGATGGCCTGAGGGTGAGTACGTTTTCAGCAAACGTTCATTTTTGTGTGAACTATTCCTATAAAGATGATGGTTATAGCTTCAAAAATATGATGATCAAAGCTAAACATTTATTCTCAGTTCTGTACACTTGCCTGCTCTTACTGTAAACAGATTTCCCATTTGCTATAACCACACACACTGAGAGATGAGTCAAAAATATTGTCTGTGATCATCAATGCTATAGATGCTGTAGAAAATCGCCTGGAATATTGCCTTACTATTTCTGTCCATAGATATACAGGGTTAGAAAGCTCACCTGCACAATGTCTCTCTCCGCGAAGCGACCCCTGGATGATATCCTGACCTCATCTCCATCTAGTTCAATCATCTCTGTCGAATGGAAGAAAATGGCACAGGAAAAACCATCATGTGGTGCTCACATCTGGCGGCTATGAAATGAGTTCAAAGAGCAAATCATGACTGCTGTGAGATAACGAGAACACAGGGAGCTGCATGTAAATGAGGTTTTATCTTCATTAAAGGGAAAGAAAGTATCAACCTTTATACAAATTGCAAGCCCAGAAGAGACCAAGGTTTGCTTTTTAATGTGTAACATAAAAGCACAATTTAATGAAAAATTAAATGAAATGAAAATTGTTTGTGGTCTTGTCAAATAAAACAGAATAAAGTACTATGTTGACAAAACCTAAGAGCAGTTAAAGTTGTGAAAGTGAAAGTTAAGGTGCCTACACAATGAAAAAGGTCTATCAGTGAATTAGACAACAGCTAGCTACACACAATAGTTTTTGTTGATCTGATCACAAGTGGACATACATTCAACCAAATGCATGTACCGAAAAACTGTAAAAAGCACAATGTTCTCTTACCATTCCTGATTCTTACACAAACCCACAGCATTCGGCATAGTTTTGTAGCTATCAGAGCAGAACCAAAAGCTGCAGCTCTCTGTATTGTTTTCTGCTGTCTCCTTTCACGTTCAAATGTAAATTGCATGAACTTAATTCACAATATTAGATTGAAAGAGCAGAAAAAGCCCATACATACACCCACCCATACACCCTTGCGTCAAAGAAATGAGGAAAGTGGTCAAAAGTGGACAGAAGGGACAGATTAAAACACCAGGTATGAATGGGAAGGTGTCTACCTCGTCTATTTGTAATCCGATCGACCAAATGTATCTTGATACCAGGTTTAAACAGGGCATAAGTGTCAGAGATCTGGTGCAAAAGAGGGTGGAAACCTTAACTAACTTTATAAGTGGGTTTATGAAAATTTATGAATTTTAGAATTATTTAAATTTTGGAATTTGGGTCTATAAACAAAAACAATAGCCACGTTTCCATTACCCAAAATTAAAATTGCGCAAATTGAAATTGTGAATTGAAAATACGCTTAATGGAAACACATCAATTTTGAAAAAAACTCCCATATATCGCAAAACAAAAAATTACACTCGCAAGAGGTGGTTTTTCAGGCAATTCGAAAATGGAAAACATCGCAAAACTGCAATGGAAACAGTTTTTTTTCGCATTTACAGGTCACCTGGCATATGTAAAAGTCACATGATCATTCTTTAATGTACTATAATCTCCAAGAAACACTTCATATGTGGCCTCTCTCAAGTATAAAGGGCATTTCCTTGCCATTAATGCTTGGATAACCCTTTATTAAAGGGGTCATATGATGTTGCTAAAAAATTATGTTGTGTATTTGATGTAATGAAATGTGTTTAATGCGGTTTAAGGTTAAAAAAACACATTATTTTCCACATACTGTACATTATTGTTTCTCCTCTATGCCCCGCCTTTCTGAAACGCGTTGATTTTTACAAAGCTCATCGGTCTGAAAAGCGAGGTGTGCTCTGATTGGCCAGCTATCCAGTGCGTTGTGATTGGCCGAATACCCCTCTTTTGGATGCCAAACAAAGTATTTTCGCTTTCGCAACGAAACACACAGCGCCTTTACGACATGGCAGCAGCAACAATACTACAGCGAGAATAAGTTACTCCTTCTTTCTTTGCGTGAACATTTGGGCGGCGTTATGCAAATCTTCCCACATCGTGACGTAGACATGTTGCCCTTTAACACTGTACACATTTGCGGCACGTTATGGCTCCGACACGGCCACCGGCCGCTCTAGTCAATGCTTGTGTTTATACCAGCCTTGCCATGACATGTTTCAGAAGCGTATTGCTCTGCATTGCTTTGCAGAAGATACACACATACGGCTGCAAAATACGTAAACCTACCAACATCCGTCGCCATGACTTTTTGCAAGAGGAAAAATTACATTTTATTCGCACATCATCGGTTAATGAAAACAGCGTCAATTCGCAATAGGTTTTTTATCGACATAAAATATCGCAAAATTTGGAAAACCCAGCTAATGACAATGAATGAAAAATTCACTTTAGTGAGAAGTACTTCAACACAATTTAAACGAATATAATAAATAAATAAATAAAATAAGCTTTTAAAAAAACTTTATTCACTAAACAAATTGGCATGTTTAAATTTGTTCTTCAAAGCACAAAAATGCCTCGTTGCAAATGAGCCACATAATAATGTACAGTCATAAAGCAATTAGCTAAATAAATCAAATGTTGGTTTATTTTCCAATTATATCATCTTGTGAATAAATATTCTATCATAAATAACAATAATATTAATAGTAATATACAAATTTATTTTATGGATATACAGAAACTGATTTGTTTATATACCTAGTGGGAGATGTTCCAAAATCATTCACAAAAGTTTACATATGTTAGCACTATTTGTCGATTGCTATGCTAATACTGCCCACAAAAAATGAGTGGTATTAGTAAAAGAGATGTTTGTGCAAATTTGTAAAATTGTCGTCATCATGGCAGCATTGCACCATTATCTGACTTGCACAATGGAGACATGAACGTGCATGTTACATGCACATGTTAATCATTCTCATTCACTCTGAACAAATATGCTACCAACAAACAAAATATGAAAACTACAGCAGATGAGACAGTTGAAACTAAGTAACTTTTCAGATGAACAGAGGTCCAGGGTTATTTAAGAAATGAACTGATAAGCCAATGGAAATTTCAAAGCTCTTACAGCACATACGCTTACTAATGACGTTCTGGGAGACTGATTGGTCTCACTGGAGCATGTGTGAAACACGTTTCTCTTTTGATCTGATCTGGTTTGATGGTTCTCTGCTGGACTAGACTGATATCATATCACATCTTCAAACATCCCCAAAGACATACATATCACTCTCATCTTACCGTCAAACTCAGCCGGCCCGACTCCAACGATGATAATTGACATGGGAAGACTGGAGGCCTTCAACAGAAGGGAACAGTTCATCAAAACAAGACCCGCAGGAATACCCTCCTCATATAATTCAACATTTATGAGCCTCTCTGTGAAATCCAGGCTAAAGTCTCAAAATCTAATTATGAGATAACAAGCATCAAAATTTAATTTCAACCATTAATTTCACTATGATTTCAGTCTTTGACATGGCCTTACTCAGTCGATAGTAAAGATATCAAGGTTACATTTTCACAGAATGTTCTTTACCGTATGAAGGATGATTTTATGTAGAAAACAGTAAATCACAAAAAAAAAAAAAACTTTAGCTGGGTTTTCACATCCAGGGTCACATTTGTATAATAAAACATGCACAAAACAGACTTGTGATCGCAGTACTGCAATACAACATCTTGTGTTCCGATCTATGGAGACACATGAGGCACTTTTCTCAAATATGGTACAAACTGGTTTTCATTTACTTTTTTAAACAATGGCCAATTTTAAACAATTAAATGCCCGTGATCCCTGTAAAAGGGTGATTTGAAATAAATAATAAATAAATAATGAGCAAAAAAAATGTTCCCGCATTGTATGTTCAACTCTGTTACTGCATAATTTCTCCCCATTCCATTCCAGAAAGTGACACCATTCCATTTTCTCAATTTTTGGAGAAATTATAGTGTTGAATGGATTTGTCAAGCTAAATCATTCAGCCCTGTTACTGAGTTATTTAAAATAAATAAATAAATATTACTCTTGCAAATGTTTTTTTTTTTTCAATCATGTTTTATATTCATCAAAATCTACAAAGATTTGGTCTCCTTCTGAATGAAGACTTAATTTTGTCTAAATATACAAACACTGTATGTACATGTTAATTGCAGCCCCTGTTATACATTCTGACGTATGCATACATTTATTGTACATTTATACATTACTTTTATGTTTGAACTCTGTAATTCTGAAATCTGAAACATGAGGCCCATTCATTAAGCCCAGGAAACGTGCCCTGCTCAAGTGTAGATGCTCAGCTATCTGCACACTGACACATTATGAACGACTCCTGTCATGGTTCGAAGAGACCAGTCTGCACAATATATCACATTTCAGCGTCTCGGTTGACGTGTTTAAAGGAAAGACAAATGGATCCATTTAAGACTTTTTTTTTTCTAATTCTGTATTCTTCATATTGTAATAGTATCCACAATGAGGAATCAACAAACTTTGTGAGTGGGCGTAAATTCTTCTCTTTTATTTCAGCGCAATGATAGTTTCATTTTCATCCAATAAACATGTTTTCTAGTGATTAGAATGATAAATGCCTATTGTTTACAAAGCAAACAAACTTAGACTCTTAAAAATAAGGTTCCAGTGTGATTTTTTAAATACATTTTTTGTACATTTTTAAACATTCTTTCAGGTAGATAATCAGGTATGATCCTCAAATGTCAGCCCTGTTACCACGATTTTGTAGTCGACAACTGTTAACTGTTTTGGAAAGAATGTAGTTTTACTGCCTTGAGCAGAAGACGTGAAATGTCAAATTAAAAAGTAAACCATTCGTCTACTTCAAAATCATGGTAACAGGGCTGACATTTTAAGATAATACCTTATTAAAAAACAACATTATTCAGACAAAGAGTTGTGGAATGATGTCTTTTTTTTAAATAAATTTATGGAATAGTTCATCACCTTAAAAGGGGGAAAATTGTGATGGTAACAAGAGTTGATAACTTGGGGACACAATGTTGACATTATGTCAAAATCTTGCTGTTTATAAACATAAAATAATAGGCCTACCACATAGTAAAACTTGGTGTCAGCTATTCATTGCCGTGTTTTATAAATATGTATATAAGGGATGCTTGTATTTTCTATTATTTCAAATGGTGTAAAGATGGCAGGGAACTATGTTTTTTTTTTTACTTACATTTACAATGGATTCTTTCGTCTGAGCCATGTCTGAGATGACCCCATCAGAGATGATGAGGAGGATGAAGTATTCAGATCCATCCTTTACTAATGACGCATATCTGCAAAGAAATACGCTGATCACTTCATGTGCTTGTAATGGACACAGAGGCTGAATCGCAATTCAAATCCAATCCATCCTAGTGTCACAAAGAAAAGTGCATCTAAAATAGTCAAAAGTACCATGATGGTGTACTATTTGTGGTAGATTTTCCAAGTATGCCCCAACACATGCTTTTTGGGCTATTGCCTACAATCGGTTCTTTAATGAGGTACCAGGATGCAAGCATAACATTGTAGTAACATAACAAAATAAGAAAAAAATGAATCGTTTAACATTCTATTATATGCAATCTTACTGTAAAACAAAACCTGAAACTTTTTTTTGTAACTGTAAATTGTATTTTTAGCGCATGGCCTAAACAACTAGTGTGAAATATAATTGGCTGCCTCACCTTGCTACATGATTAATGACAGGTGAGAAGTATGTTGGTCCATACAGACGAACAGACTTCAGACTCTGATAATACGCCTCTAGAACACCCTCTATCCCACTGCAATATGGATTTTCTGGGTTCCCGTTCTGTAAGTACACATAAAAATGAACATATGTACATGTGATACACACATTCACAAATACAAGCACCAGCGAGTAAGACACAAACATACCGTAAATGAGTGTGCTTAATTGTACTGAGCACTTGCAGTGTATGTCAAATTGTAAAATTATATTTTATATACTTTAATTTCTTTTATGGATATACATTTACATTTATCCAAAGCGACTTACAAATGAGGACAATGGAAGCAATCAAAATCAACAAAAGAGCAATGATATACAAGTGCTATAACAAGTCTCAGTTAGTTTAGCGCAGTACACGTAGCAAGGTTTTTTTAAATTATATAATAAATAAAAAGAAATAAAAAAGCTAGTGTTAATTTTTTTAAGAAAACAAGCAGTTAGCAAATGAATAGAATGCAAGTCTTTTTTAAGAATATAATTAGAATAGAGAGTGCTAGAGTTAGAGGGTTAAATAAAGATGGAAGAGATGTGTTTTAGCTGATTCTTGAAGATGGCTAAGGACTCAGCTGCTCGGATTAAGTTGGGCAGTTCATTCCACCAGGAGGGAACAGTTAATTTAAAAGTCTGTGAAAGTGATTTTGTGCCTCTTTGGTATATATATATAAACACTACACTACACTTATATAAATCTTAAAAGCTATACTTGCAAATAATATCATATTAATGAAAAAAGGCAACTTAAGTGTAGAGAGTATACTTTCATGGCTGTTTCTTAGACTTTTCTAAAAGTACACTTTTACAAAAATGTGTACTGTGTAATAATATCAAATTAAAAGTTTCACTGTAGAGTACATTTATTTTAATATATTGACTAATACTAAAGCACATGTAAAGCAATATCATTTTAGCTCTAGTATTATTTCAAATTACATTTAAAGTTCACATAATTTACTATGTTTACTACCTCATTAAAATTTGTAATTACGAATATATTTAAAAACATGACATTAAAGTATATTTTAGTTTATCATAAATGCTTGTCAGCATATTGGAATGGAAGTAATTGTGAAATTACACATAAAGATGTACTTAAGTCCTATGTAACTGCGTCAAAAAAGCACACTTCAGCTAATTGCATTTAATATAAATCCAAATTATAATACAATTTAATTTAAATGCAGTTAACGTACAATTAAGTGTCCAAAAACATTCTTATTATAAAGTACATTCTTTATTTCTGTAATAGATTATTTTTTTAAAGTTTGCATTTTTACAAGAGTAGAAAATTTTTTATGTTAAAATACTCTTTTTTTAGTATCCAACAGAATTTAATTTGATATAACACAACTTATTGATAGTAGATATTATTATGGATAGTACATAATAGTAAGAAGTAATCTATACTGCTACTAAATAGTAGTACAGTCGTGGCCAAAAGTATTGGCAGTGACATAAATTTTGTGTTTTGCAAAATTTGCTACTTAAGCTCTTGTGGTGTTCATTCACATTGTTTCTACAAGTATTCACTGCCAATACTTTCGGCCACGGCTGTAGTAATTTACACTAATAGTAGATAGTATAATCATAAATGTTTACAGTGATAAATCATTGTCATAGCAAAATGACAACAACAAGAATCAGCCATCAAAAGTTTGATCTGGCCATCTGAGCTCACATCCCAGAAGCTTCCTGCAGTAAGAGCGAGTTTAAAGAGTGCTATTCACTCAAGTTAAGCTTTAATGCTCTGCTGAGTGCATATCGAGTCATCCCGCGTTCAGCCCTGAGGAGAAGTGTGTGTGTGTGTGTGTGTGTGTTTTAGCTGTGTGTGGGCAGCTGCAGCCGCAGGCAGTGCATCTGTTTGGTCCAATAAGAAGGATCTGTGTCTCACTGTATATGGGATTATGTGATAGATTCTCTGTGACGGTTTCGTGGGTGTGGAAGAGGGAAAAAAATAGAAAAAAAGAAACAAAATAATTTCTGTCCTCTTTAGAAATGTGAGACAGCTGTGGGTAATCTCCATTTGCTAATGTCTATCAGTCTTTTTCAATCTCCTTTATGAACGGTCGCATCCATATTTATCAGTTAGTCACCCTGCAGAGCCCTTATTTGTTTACCAGTGGTGTAGTTGTAGTTGTGTGAAATTAAAATGGGAGCTTTTTGGCATTTAGTCCATGTTTGTTGGCTTTTGGGTCATTTATATGCTAATGCACTTCTACAAGTTAATAAAATTAACTTTTAATAGATGTACGCATTCAAAATGTACAATCTCCTTCCTTAATTGCAAAGGAAGAGGCTGGAATTTAAAGTAGTTTTGTTGCGCTTGTCCTAAACAGCCAGGCCTAACTGCCTTTTGAATAAATGGAAAGCACAGTTGATATATTCTAGGGGGAAAAGGCTGCACTTATACCATAAGTGTAGGCTCTAAGGGTCCTGCTGGTGGACAGGTTCAGAAGTGCATCTGAAAGAGCTAGAGGTGGAGGAGTACAGTCATACCAGGTAGCCCAGGCAGATGTGTACAGTCTATGGTTGGGGTTTGGCAGAGACTAGGATACTGGGATACCAGCATACCAATGTTAGAAACCATAGTCCACTGTTTTTCAATATATCTCTCTGGGGCACCAGGACTGAATATGAATCTATAATGAATCTCTGCATTAGACAAAACACTTGATTCAATTGACCTTTTGCAAAGAGCTTAATTGACAGGTGATCTGACCAATCATAACGCTGAATTCGCCATCTTGCCCGACAAACAAATCAGACAGGAGAGCAGATTGACTTCGGTAAACTTGAAAAATTGTGTGCATTGACATCTTTCCACGGTTGAAATAAAATACATGATGTTCATTCATGTTTATTTCGTGCTTTAAGTAAATGGTTCACGTGTGCCGCTTTAAATGAGGCAATACAGCGATCTGTCACGAAACATTAAAGAGCCACAAATGGAATTTATTGTTTGAATTTCTTTTAAAAAAAGACAACATTTGAAAGCTGAGATTCACACCAGAAGTAACATGCTCTGTCTTGTCTGTCGGCGTGTTGTCAGTTTCCATAGCAACAGTAACTAAGGAGGGCAGGTTTTTGCGAACGGTCAATTGGGTTTATTAGTTAAATAAGACACCTAAAATGTTCAGCACCTCAGGGGACCCTCAAAGAACACACAAAGTGTATTTATATGTGCAAAAAACACTGATAATGATTAAAACTAGCTCATTATAATGCCATTGTCGCACAGCATCATTAATTCCTCTTGCATTGCCTTTGCATTGCAATATAAATGTTGTAGTGCAAGTTTACTTATTCTGTTTCCAAAATTGGTAAATACAAATAGAGGAATACACTAAATAAGTTGATAAAGCACTGATTTACATAAACAAATAGCTGGGGTAATGGATCATTTTGATTGGGTTTTTCTTAAATCGTTTTCCTTACCCCAATATAAGAATACCATTTAGGGTATTTCATTCATGACAATTCACAGGGTAGTTTAGACATTGATAATGTATTTTGTCTTGGCAGACTAGATTTGCTATGCATGCTGGTGCTGCACAAAAAGGCATAAATAAGATCCTTTGTAGCAAATCTAGACATGTGGTGCTGGGGGAGGTGGAGGATTGCACAGGAACTCTAAAAGGGTGCAGCAGGAAAACTTGCAAAGACTGAACCAGACTATACGAATGTTGACCAAGAAAGCTTATTGGGTGTAGATAAATCTGCAGATTGGACCTGATATGTTGACAGGGCAAAAATCTGGGCAAAAGACATGTAGTTTATTCTATCCTGAAATGACTTGAGCATTTTCAGTGTAAGATTGTCAATGTAACACTCTCACTGATAAATAAAACACACAAAAATATGCTGTTTGAGAACAAATCGTTTGAATATAAAAACCAAGCAACTACTTTTAGCTACTTAACAGTAAAATTTAAAAAGAAGTGTCCTCACCAGTGGGAATTCGTGAGACACGTGGCCATCGGGTGGCAGTTTTGCACCAAACCCCAGTGCAGGGAACAGCTTATCACTGTCATAGTCCTGAATAATCTCCCCCACGGCTCTGAGGGCCAGTGCATACGCATTCAGATGATACGGGCTCATGTAGTGTAGAGAGGTAGGCTGGGAAGGGTTGCCTGCCGTAAATAAAGCAGAAAATGCATGAATCAAAAAAGCATTTAAATATGAATGGAAATATTTCTTCATATTTTCTTCATATTTCTGTGAAGAAATAAGATTTCATGCTGTATAGGTAACAATTCTAATGAAACGGTTCCATTTGTGTAACATGTACCCATGATGAACTACTGACATTATTTGATCATTTGATGTCTTTGTTAAACCCAGTTATGCTGTGCAAAAATAATGATCAGTCTATGCATTATCTTTAAAAGAGTATTTTGACCACATTAAATTGGCTCTTTTTAGCTGAATAGTTCAATCCTGATATGGAGAAATAATCAATGTTTTTTTTTTCCAATTAATTTTAAACTATATAGATATATATATATATATATATATGAGATTTAATTTTTGCAGTTGTTTAAAAATACTTTCAATTATTTTTTTGGGGTAGGAACTTTTTAATTTTTAATTGAGTACAATTTTTTTTTACATAGTATGTGTACTTTAAGTACAATTTCTCAGTACTTTTTTACACCTTGGTTAGTTACAATAAATAACTATTAGTAAATTTACATGAACACAAAAAAAGCCATTATCATAAAATGTAAATGATGCTTTTTCTTTTGAAGAGCAATGTTTCAGTGATGTAAGCTCACCGTTTGATGCAGTAAAATCAATGGCCACTGTGAAATTAATTTGAGTGCTGCAAGTGAACAGAGCAAAAACAATTATTTGAGCACATGTGAGTCAGCTTATGAACATAAAATATACGATGTTTATTAAAGTATAAAAAAAGCTCTTCATTCAAATCCCCAGTGAGCTGACTGTGTGAAACTGTGTCTCAGCTCAATTTAATCTGTGGACAATAAAATGAAGAAGTTATTCCCTCAGAGCAGCTCTGTGTTTGTCTAATATTCTCTCTGCAGCTTCCTGGTTTTTCTGTCTGTTCAACAGAATTCATATATTTAGAGAGATTCACTAACTGTCTTTAAGAATGTTCCACAGTAGTCTTTTTGCAGATCCTTCCAATTATTCATCAGATATTTCCAGTGTTTGCTGGACTGTTTGAAGGCCAGGTCATGTGCCTGGGGTCTTTGTGTCTCTCAGAATAGAGTGCTCTATTTATAGCTCTGTTTATTACGGCATCATAATGCAGTGCGCTGTCTGTGAATATGTGAATACGTGGCGAGGAGGAGAGGGGAAGGAAGAGGGAATTATTCATGGATGGTGAGGCACAGCAATGTGTTTTCAGTCTCAATCGATGAGCTCAAGTATGTTCGTATGCATGGAAAACCCGGATGGCGTCACAGTTTATGTGAGATACTGAATTCTGGAGTTTCCAAAATGATGCATCTATTTCCAGCATGATAACTAGATGTCATGGTTTTACAGTAATAGAAACTCTTTCACTGAAGTAACGTGACAGCATAGCCTACTAGTGTTTAAAACATTTATTACCGAGAATACCGTAGCAGCCATCTAGACCACCACCCCACCCACTGCCTAGCAACCACATAGCATAGCGTCCACCCAAAACACCCTAGCAACTGCTATGCAACCACATAGCTATGCCCTAGCAACCACAGAAAACATCCTAGCAACTGCCTAGCAACACCTTAGAAACTTAGCAACCACCCAGAAAAACGCCTAGTGCCACAGCAAGCACCACTCACATATTCTTCTTCTTTCTGTTGGTCACTTGTTATGTTGTGTTAAAGTTCTGAAACTAGGGGTCACTCTTGGGAGCCCAAACACCTCTGACATTCAGAAAAGGCCAGTGCAATTGGCAAGTGAAATTTGCATGCATGGCCACTCCCTGGACATCCGGGTAAATAAGGGGCCTGCATGCTTCACTTAATAAGCTTTGTTCTTTGCAGCTGATGCAGTGTCATTTGAAAGGAGAAGTCTCCTCTCACCTCTCACCGTTGAATTCTACGACACAATCAGCAGACTCTCCTCACCTCAAAATACAGACATGGAGGATTGTGTATATGGCAATATGCATTCTATTTGTGTCCTATACTAGGTCTGTTGTATGTCTCCCTCAGATGGTCACAATCGCTGTCCACAGCTTTTGAGTCGGACTCATACTGAAACAGCTTTCGTGGATGGTTCTTGTTCTGCTTGTGAGATCATGACCATGGCCACATTGCACTCACAGCTCTCATTCTTTCTCAAAAGACTGAGAGTCACCTCAGATGTTTCCTGTCCTAGTCCTTTTAGTCTCAGGTACAAGGCCTTGACAATGTGCTCTGAGTGTGAGTCTGGGGATGCAAGGTGAATCCCCATGGACCTCCCCTTCCTCCCCCTCACACGTCTCTTCCATATGGGTTTGAGAGCAATGTGAGCTCAATTTCTCATTCAGAGCATCGGAGAGTGGGCTTGAGCAATCTGATGCTGATGACTCGGCTGACCTCTTGTCTTCGGGCAGCTTTTTGCCAAGAGCATTGGGCTTGAGTGGAATATTCCAACCTGCCCTAAGTGCTTAAGGCTTGATAATTGGTTCTTGGTGTCTGATCATGACACATAGTCGTCCTGTCTGACTCCCATCCAGGGCATGTAAGTTTACTTCTTCTCTCGTGGTGAAGGCTTACAATGCCTCTGGACAAGCTGCATCAACAACATTGTCGAGGAATTTGCTCAACAGTTCTCGGCTGTGAAAAAGCAGACAGAGGTTATTAAAAACATTATGTCTCGGAGCGGGTCAAGGCCCACCCCTGAAGCAGCAGCCCCTGCCTGCTTGTCGCTGAGGGTGGCCCCCTGCGAAGGCTGCACAGGCCCTGCCAAAAACCCTGGTGCACAATGGTTTTCTCGTGGGAAGGAGACACTGCCAGCTCATCCACAGGCTACTAAGAACCCACTAAAGGCTTAGAAGCAGTCTTGAGACGGGAAACCGAGAGAAGGAGTCTGGACACTTGGTTGGCCCATCATGCTGGCTTCTCAGACAGGCATATCAGTACAAGGTTCTCCCTTTCAGGTTATCCCTGTCTCCTCGTGTCTTCTGGAAAGTCACAGAGGCTGCCCTTGTCCCACTGAGGGAAGCAGGCATTTGCATCCCTGAAGACTGGCTAATATTAGCTGACTCACTAGAGTTGTTGTGTGCACACAGGGACATTGTCTTGGAGCACCTAGCCCAATTGCGAGAGGGTCAACTTGGAGAAGAGTATACTCTCCCCTGTGCAGAGCATCTCTGTTCTCATTGTGGAGTTGGACTCAGTCACCATGATGGCACATCTCTTACAAGACTCTTCTCAGTCAGTGCTGAACTGCTTGTATAAGTTCAAATACAAGACAGTGGTTCCTCTCAAATATTTCCAAAAGCTCACGGGGCATCGGGCATCCTTGGTCGCTGTAGCGTCAGTTGGGTTGAAGTGTATGAGGCCGCTTCAGCACTGGCATCATGATCGAATCAGTAGATGGGCATGGTGCCGCAGCTCAAAACAAGTTCCCATCATGCCTGTGTGCCATCATACATTTAGCCCTTGGATGGACAGCACAGGTAGAAATGTTTGCTATCACCAGCGGTGACAGACACAACAACTTAGGCTAGAGCCTCCTCTGCTAGGCAGATAAATGCCCTGAAGTGGCACCTCTTCATTGCTTTGTGCTCTAGGGAAGATCCAAGGAAATGTGGTATTGGATCAGTGCTTTCTTTCCTCCAAGAGGGCCTGGACAGACACCTGTCTCCATTCACCTAAAAAGTGTCTGTAGCTGCAATAGAAGCAAATGACGACATTGTGGATGGCAAATCAGTAGGAAAGCACAATATCATTTTTAGATTCCTCAAAAGTGCAAGGAGATTAAATCCTCCAAGAGCGAATCTCATCCCTTCTTGGGATCTCTCAGTGGTCTTACAGGCCCTGCAAGGAGATCCGTTTGAGCCTCTAAAGTCAGTTGAGCTTAGTGTCCTTTCTATAAAGATGGCCTTCTTGACTGTGCTCACCTCTGTCAAGAAGGTGAGGTATCATCCAGCCCACTCCGTTAATGAAATGTGCCTGTAGTTCGGGCCGGCAGACTCCCACATAGTCCTTAGACCGTGGCCCGGCTATGTGCTGAAGGTTCCCACTACCCTGTTCAGGGATCAAATGGTAACCCGGCAAGCACTCCCTCTGGATGACGGAGACCCAGCCTTGTCTTTGTTGTGCCCAGTGCATGCTTATTCACATATATCTTAATTGCACAGAGTTTAAGGCAATCTGAACAGTTCTTTGTCAGGCATATCAAGTCTGAGGTATTGGGAGTGAGGGCGCACTCAACCAGGTGTGTCACTGCCTCTTTGGCCTTAGTGAAAAGTGCCTCATTAGCAGACATATGTAGAACTGCAGGCTGGGCTACACCCAGATTTTATAATCTACACATGGCACCAGTTTCATCTACAGTTCTGCAAACCAAAAATGAATCTAGATGACTGGTAGGGTGTAGAGCTTGCGTTCAGTGCCTTTTCATTCTATGAGGTGGTAATGGATGCTGTTCAGGTCCAGTTTTTAGTTTACCTTGAGTGGTGAACACTGGACTGCTGTTCTCCATCATTAGATGCATAGCATTCACAACAGCACACAGGCTCCTTATATACCCAGATGTCTGAGTGTGGCCAGGTGTGCAAATTTCACTCACCAATTTCAATGCCCTTTTCTGAATACGTCAGAGGTTTCGGGCTCCCAAGAGCAACCCCTCAATGTCTCTGTTCCCTCCATAGGGGAACAAGGATTATGTTAGTAGTAGAGATGTCGTTGCATACTGTTATACACACACACACACACACACAACTATACATTTTAATTAGGAATAAATATACATTTTCACTGTCAGTTAGGGGTATTATTATATTTATAGATTTCATCTGGTATAAAACTATGGTATGTAATTATGTAATAATTACATTTATCAATATCATTGTTCAGAAGGATTGTAAAAGTGCACGCACACACACAAATACTGACCCTCCTTTGATGTAGTCCAGGAACGTAACCTCGACATCAATGAAGCAGGACAGGAGAGTGACCTGTCAACATGAAAGTTTGGTAACACTTCCTATGTAGAGTCCTAAAGGGCATCATCACACTTTCAATAAGCAATGCATACTTTAATCATAAATGTCATATCAATATTCATGCTCAGGGTGATGATGTAACTCTCTAGAGTCACGGCATCAGGGCAGACCAATGATGAGCTACATCAAAATATATGAATATTTATATGCACAGCGTATGAAGGCATTGTGCATTGCTTATGAAGATATAATGTAGGACCTTCTATAAGAAGTCTTACCAATAAGGATGTTTGTTTGTTAGAACAAACATGTATTGTTTTCTTTTGTTCTTCTTTGGAACTTTTTTTTCATTAATTAAATTGAAGGATCTAGTTAAAAATTCACTTACGGTTCCTGAGTTTAGATATTTCTTCTTCTTTTTCTTTTTCTTGGGGTTCAGCACCTGCAGAAATACAGCGATGTCAGACATAGGATGTTGCTGAAATGTTGCTTAATCTCAGTTTATTTAATTTTTTTTACGTTTTGTTTGTCATTTCATTCTATTTCTTTTCTTGTCTTGCTCTAACTATATTTTGCCATAATAGGTGAACATGGTGAATACACTTAGAATGTGTGAATTTTGTGTCAAGAAATTCAACCACAGTGAAGAAGATATTGATTGTGTCAAAAAACTAGATCATCAGAAGCTCTTGGTGGAGATGAACATTTGACTGCATCTCCTAGACCTCTCGCTGTTATCTAAGGTTCTTGTGCTGCAGCCGGTTTTGATAAGTGTTCTTGTCGCTTATGGGTTTGATTTATGCTTCAGTGATGTGGAGGTCATAAAAAAAATGAAAAAAGATGAGATTTCACAGGGATGGGGGACAAAATGTCAGAAAGGCCAGAAACATAATTTACACAAGACTGTAAACGCAGACACAGTTCCCAAAAGAGTTATTGTATATGAGCTACATTTAATATAATATTAAATAAGATAAGTAAATATTCATGTAGCTAGACATTTAGCTTAAACCTAATTAGGGAAACCCTTTTTTTTTGCTTCATTGAACTGTTTGACAAATCAGATTTTCCAGTGCTACATATAAAATAATAAGTAGCTTCAATACTGTTCCTCGGGCCTCAACAACACACTCATGAAGTAATGTAAATATCTGCAATAAAAGCTTTTTTAAAAGCTAACATTTACGATATTTTAGGCAGACATGTGTGAAAAATACATGAGGAAAATGAGAGTGGCTCACCTCCCACACAGTAAACTGAGAGTGGCCTTTAGAGAGCTCCCTGTAGCTGGTGCTGAACTCGCCGATGTAGTCATGACTGAAAACACACACACACACACACACACACAGTCTCATGCCTTATCTTGATGCATCTTATCTTCAGTATTACAGAATGATTGTTTATTTCTTACCCTCCATCTCTGTCCCAGTCATACACCTCGATTTTTATTGCTCTGCAAAAAAAGAAAAGAAAGTTTAGTCATTGAAAGCATGTAGTATTATTTAGGTTAGTCAATTTTGTTGTTAAGTCAATTCCTTTAAAGATTAAGTAAATGTCTAAAGATAAAGGGGTCATCGGATGCAAAATTCACTTTTACATGTTGTTTGAACATACGTGTGTTGGCAGTGTGTGTACACATATAATGATAAAAATCCAAATGCCATTGTTTCAACACTGATTGTCTCCTAGAATGTCTCCTAAGCGATTAAGTTGTTTTATTGTTGGATTTAATAATGAACATAGCAGTCGTCATTTACTCCCGATATCTGAGCCGCTGAAGACGCAGTGGATTACGTTTAATTTTGAAGGGAATGATCCCCAATCTACCTAAATGTGTTTATATGTTCGCACTAATCATTCGTGATCCAGCTACACCTACAGAAGAAGTGAGTATAAGGATTTTCACCTTTCCTAATAATGTGATAGTTAGCAAGTTCTGCGGCTAAAGTAAACAGTATCATGAGAACGGCTCATCACCCCACGGCAGAGAGGGGCGGGGGGGGCGGAGGCCATTTGGATTTAAAGGGACATGCACCGAAACGAGTCGCTGTGAACAGAGCTGTTTTTGACAGGGTAAAAAGGATGTTGCTTTACACTACCATTGAGAAATTTTAACCAAACTATGTTACAGACTTTTCATTAAGACCCTAAAGAATCATATCAACTTGTGGAAAATGGGCATCCGATGACCCCTTTAAGCTTCAGAAAGGGTGAACAAGCACCATAAAAGCATCATTAAAGGGGTTCATATGATCTGTGCATAGGGCTGGGTGATATGGCCAAAAAAATTATCACGATAATTTTTTTTTTCATATCAGTCGATATCGATAATTATGACAATAAATGTCAAATCTTTATTTCTTTCAAGTTTAAAGCCAGATTTTTGCTCCAAAGTGAAAGTTGTAGAAA
>NW_015640057.1:512946-525073 GCF_001515625.1 Sinocyclocheilus rhinocerous
TTTTACCTTAGACCCGCCCTGAGTGAGCTGTCATCAGTCCGCCATTGTGTCAACGCCGGTGCAGGGAAAGACAAGAATGTCTCTGATTAAGTGATTGAGGTGTTTTGTTGTTTGATGTAATAATGAACATAGCAGTCATCATTTACTCCTGACATATGAGCTGCTGAAGATTGAGTGGATTACTTTTGCTTTTGAAGGGAATGCGCCCCCCGATCTGCCTAAATGCGTCTATGTTCGCACGAATCATTTGTGATCCAGCTTCATCTACAGTAGAAGTGAGTATCTGTGAGTAGAAGAGTGGGTCAGCAGAGCTCATTAGCATTTAAAGGGACATGCACCGAAACGAGTCGCTGTGAACAGAGCTGTTTTTGACAGGGTAAAAAGGATGTTGCTTTACACTACCATTGAGAAATTTTAACCAAAGTATGTTATAGACTTTTCATTAAGACCCTAAAGAATCATATCAACTTGTGGAAAATGGGAATCCGATGACCCCTTTAAACATTCTATCAGACAATATCTCAAGCTGAATTAATATATTTTGTATGTGTGTGTGTGTGTGTGTGTGTGCTTTAAGATTGGAAACAGGGTTGACAATTTTACAATTAAATTAGACATTTTAAGCTTTGTGGTCAAGGTAACGGCACTACAAATTATTTATTATTAGCAGAAACTAGGGCTACCCTCGAATAAGTGTTTTTCTGGTCGACTAGTAGTCGTTCATTTTAAACATTAGTCGACTAATCGCACGTTTATTAATAAACCATTTAAATCATTATAATGAACCTTTAATTGCCTACATAGCCTAATAAGCGCTCAAGCACACGCATAAAGCTTGCCACAGCACACCGGCAGAAGTAATGATTATGAATGTGTCAGGGAAAAACAGTAAGGAGGCTGCATTAACATTTTAATAATTCACTGATAAACAAGTGCTTTCTTTGTTTCGGTTTAAGAGATGAATCGGAGACACTGACTCGTCATCTCCGCAGTATTGGGTGTGCCTGTATGCATGTTCCATATGGATTACATAATCGAAGAGTATTTGTTTTCCATTTGAATTGGTTCATTTGAAAGTAGACATTTCACTCTCTATAGATATATTTTTAATGTCTGTAAGGCAAAGATACACGGAGTTTCGCACTCAAGTTTACAGAGACCGAGACGGCAGAAAGTGCATCATGTTTGCTTTCATTATTTTTCAAAAGCGTATTTTGTTGTTATTGCGAGTGCACACAAACAAACGTAGAATCTTTACAGATTTGAAAGATGTATTACTCTTATCTGTATGACCAAAAATTACGGAGTATTTTAAGAGCAAGTGAGCGCACCGGCGCCTCCATCTGTCCTGCAGTGAGCGAGCTGCTGTTCAGCACACTACTAGTGCACATTTCTCTAGGTTAACATTAGATTAGCGGCCATGTAAAGTTGCTAATACTTACATATTTTAGATGATAAGCCATGTTTGTGGACGATGAATGATAGGCGAGCGTTTGGATGTCCTGCCTGATGTACTGTATTACCATAGACCAGCCGTTAACGATCTGCGTGACTTCGCCAATGTGGATTTTTTTTTCTGCGACTAAGCGACTAATACAATTTTGGTCAACCAAGTCTCTTCTGGTCGACTAACGATTAGTCGACTATTAGGGGGAAGCCCTAGCAGAAACTTTTCTATTATAATAATTTTCTATTATGAATTGTTTATTAAAAATCTTTGAAACAGGGTTGACATTTTAAGATAATTGCCAACTGGCAAACATAAAAACAATACCGTAAAGTAATTAAAAAGATGCTGAATTCATCTGAAATTAAGTCATTCTGACTGTTTTTTCAGTAATTTAAAGTAAAAAGTAATTTATTATTTTAATAAGAGGTAGTTATAATTGTAAGAGGGTTGACACATAAACATATACATTACTGCTCTAAAGTTTGGGGTCAGCAAGATTTTTTTTAATCATTTGTTCGTTTTTTTTAAATCATCTTAGTGCAACAAAGCAAATGATCTAACAAATTCAGAGATTGGTCAGAATTTAAAAATATGTATATTTAAAAAAAAATGCTGTTCTTTTTAATTTGAATAGAAAACAGTTAATTTAAATTGTAATAATATTTCACAATATTACTGTTTTTAAAGTAATTTATTATTTTAATAAGAGGTAGTTATAATTGTAAGAGGGTTGACACATAAACATATACACTACTGCTCTAAAGTTTGGGGTCAGCAAGATTTTTTTTAATCATTTGTTCGTTTTTTTTAATCATCTTAGTGCAACAAAGCAAATGATCTAACAAATTCAGAGATTGGTCAGAATTTAAAAATATGTATATTTAAAAAAAAATGCTGTTCTTTTTAATTTGAATAGAAAACAGTTAATTTAAATTGTAATAATATTTCACAATATTACTGTTTTTAGTGTATTTTTGCTTAAATAAATTATTTCGAATTCTTAGTTTCTTTCAAAAACGAATTATACTAAACATAAACTAAAAATTAATGCTAATACACTTCTCACTCCCATCATGTCAATATCCTGTTCAGTGTCTTTGAAGCTCAGAGGTCTAATTATTTAACCCACCTGTCATAGTCCCCATTACACAGTGCTCTGACTGGGATCTTAAAGGCCTGCCATACAGGGTCCAACGTGTTTTTCACCACCTCTGTCTTATGACAGATGGTAAATCTGGGAAGCAGGACACGTCAAAGAGGAGGAACCACAACATGGGAGGTGAGAATCAGTCAGTGTGAAAGGGGTCTTAAATAGGTCACATCACACATGCATCATTTACTGCGAGTCAAAGAGTGTCATAGAATACCAAGACCAGGTTCGAAGACAAGATATTAAATGAGACATCCAATTTCAGTCTCAAACATGACCATATTATTAGACTTAAAACATTGAATGTAACATTTAAAATATAAGTACTGATGTAAATAAAAAGAAATTGCACATCTCTTATTCTATTGTCTGTATTTTATGAACTGTGTCCAATAGGAAAATAGGAAGAAAAATAAAAACTTACGTTCCATCTTCATTGCTACGGTAAAAGATCAGGAAAGGGTCTGACTTTCCAAAGAAATCTTTCTTGTCCAGTTTGTTGCCACAAAACTGCATCAATACTGACTCCTGATTAAAAAAGAACACAAGCACAGATTGTATGATGATGTGCAGTAAAAATTTACGAAGAGAAAATAGGAGAACAGAAGAGACAAAAAGAGATAAGAAGACAAGAAGAGCACGTCACACATGACAAGATGAAATGAGACAAGCAGAGAATAAACTAAAGAAGAAGAAATATGGAAGAGAGAAATTAAATGAAACAGGAAGACACTAGATTAAATAAGAGATGAGACAAGGAAGAAGAAAAAAGAAGAGTCACTAATAGACAAGAATAAACAGACCAAAAAAAGACTTGATGAGAAGAAGTGAGATGAAGAGAGGATGTGAAGAGAATAAATGAGACAAGAAGAGACAAGACAAAACATTAGATGAGAAGAAACAAGACAGGCATAGAAGACATTAGACAACACCAAACATGAACAAAATAAATGAGACAAGAAGAAAAGTAAACTTAAAAAAGAAGATGAGGTAAAAGAAAGACTAGATATGAGAAGAAATGAGGCAGGAAAAGAAGACATGAGACAATGCAAGACATGAAGAGAAGACCAGAAGAGACTAGATGAGATAAAAAAAGACTAGATGAGAAGAAATGAGACAGGAAGAGAAGACATGATGTGAATTGAGACAAGAAATGAAACAAGAAAATATTAGATGAAATAAGAGATGAGACAAGGCAAGAAGAAAAAAGAAGAGACACTAATAGACAAGCATAACCAGACCAAAAAAAATAGACTTGATAAGAGGAAATGAGACATGAAGAGAGGACATGAGACAAGTGTAGATGTAAAGAGAATAAATGAGACAAGATTAGAAAAGACAAACAAAAAAAGAAAACAAGACAAAAACATTAAATGAGAAGAAACAAGACGGGAAAAGAAGACATGAGACAAGACATGAAGGGAAGAGAATACATGAGACTAGAGGAGACCAGACAAATGAGACCAGAAAAGAGGACAAGAAAGAAATACTAGATGAGAAGAAACAAGACAGTAAGAGAAGACATGAGACAAGACATGAAGAGAATAAATGAGACAAGAAGATACAAAACAGATGAGACAATTAAACATGATGATACAAAAAAAAAATAGATTAGAAGAAATGAGACAGGAACACTATACATGAGACAACACAAAACGTGAAGAGACAAAAAGAGACAAGAAGAGGTAAGATGAGACCAGGAGAGAAGAGAAAATACAAGAAGAGATGAGAAGATAAGTCAAAGTACCCTGCAATTTCCAAGTTCTTCAGCTTTCACAATAATAGTTCCACAATTCTTCCCAGGAATGCCTCTAAAGTCAGAAGGAACATTGTGTGTTACTAAAGAAGCCCAGACAATATTGTTCTTGACAACTAGCACTTCAGGAACACACAACAGAACAATTCTAGAAAGGACATGCTTGACACTTAACCTTGCCCTACTCCAGGAGGACTGATCCCGTTTAAGTGAACTAAACAACAGAACTCTGCTTTGGAGGAAAGTGCTTGTTAAAAGAGTAATTAGTACATATGCTGACCATGTTAAGCAAATGCATATGTTCAGCCCGTGCTGTGTGAATGAGTGAACATTAATAAGTGATTGTCCCCTTTCAACAGTTATGAATGCATGTATCTGTGCTGCATAAATAAATGAGTGTTTGTAGAAGCAGACAGGCGAATGCATGAGTGTTTGCTGTGCTCTTATATAAGACTACACTCAAGAAGCCCAAGCCGGAATTGAATTTAAATTGTATGGACCCAACACTTCAGCATCCTGCACAAGTGCCTGACAAAGATGAATGATGAAAGATTTTGAAGATGATTTGATGAGAGAACAAACTTCTGCCTTACTTATGCGCTGCCTTGAGTGCTTGTTTCAATTCCGCTAAGTAGTTGTGGGTTATGTTATAGAGGTTAGAGAAGCAGATCCCTGCTAACTGAAGACATGTCTTTAATCTGCTCTGGATCTACACATGTCCTCTGAGGCACTCTCCTAAATTAACCTGAAATGTTCAGGTGTCTACCAGGAATTAGAGAGAGAGTCAGTGTAGCTCAAAGCTACAAGCTAATCATATTTAAAAGCAGTTCAAACTTCAATCAAGCTACTCTTTTAATTAACCTGATATCACATGTGTGGCATCAAGACGTTAAGATAGCAAATATTATAACATTATATAACTTTTATATATGTCTAAGTTTGTTAACTTGAATAGAGACAGAAAATTGTAAATGCACAACTATCAAAAGGTTCTACTTCGTTCCTCCTGGAACTGTTACTTATTTAGGAATGTTACTTATTTACCTATAGTCCAGGTGATATGTGAAAATAATGTTCACGTTTTCATAAAAGCATGAAACTTGGTACATTGTATAGTTTGCGGCTCTAAACATTTTCAGAAATGGAGGCATCGCAAAAACACCTCGTGGTTGCCATGGCGACCATTTTACTTTCCGCCATAACCAAATTATGTATTTTGTGGCATAGCTCTTGAATCAAACATGATAATACAGGAAAGGTGATGTCTACCCCTATGTTTCGATGGTCAAGGATTACAATGATACCATATACAAAAAACCTAAACTGTTCAGGTGAAGAGTTAATGGTGAAATCAGCAATGTGAGAAGGAAATCACAGTATCTAAGCATCAAAGTATCACAGCATTTGCAAAAGTCCATATTATGGTTATTAATTTTTTCTTTCTTTGATAATTAACTAATATTTTATTCAATAATACATTAAAAGATTGTTTTCAAGAATACTATCATATATGTCAGAGACATAAAAAAATATCTCAGGTAAGTGTATTTTTCCTTGCCTCTCAGGCAGTCAGGTAGGCGGTAGTGTGTTTCCAATACATTCATGTTCTCTCTCAACAACACTCTAACATCACATGCAGATGGCATCGCAATCAGGGTGAACAGTTAACTAAATTTGCAATCACTCTCTGGGGCCAGGGTTGTCTATTATGTTGTTTACGAGGTGGAAGCCAGAGTCCTGCATGCGGGCGGGTACATGCAGGTGAATCGCTAATATTTGATGTAACGGGTGGAATAATATTTATGTGTAGGGTGTGATGTGGGTGCGGGCCGGACGGTGACAAGCACGCACAGGTTGCGGGTCCAATAACCAAGACTATTTCGACTCTGTCCAGTAGTTACTGCGATTGTGGGAAGATCATTCCACCAGCCAGGAACTGTGAATGAAAATGCCTTTCTGTGATGTTACCACAAGGCATTGCTTACTTACAGATCTCAGGCTTCTTGAGGGGATGTAAATTCGTAAGAGTGAGGAGCAAGTAGGAGGATGCTGAGCCTGTGGCTGTTCTGTACGCAAACATCAATGTCTTGAACTTGATGCGAGCTGCAACCGGTAGCCAGTGCAGGGGGATAAAAAGAGGTGTGAAGTGGGCCCTTTTGGGCTCATGGAAGAGTAGTCGTGCCGCTGCATTCTGAAACATTTGTCGAGGTTTGATTGAGCATGATGGAAGTCCAGCTAGAAGAGCATTGTAATAGTCCAGCCTAGAAATGACAAGGGCCTGGGCAAGAATTTGTGCAGCATGCTCTGTTTGGAAGGACCTGATCCTCTTGATGTTGTGCAATGCAAACCTGCATGATCGAGCTGTCTTTACAATATGGTCCTTGAAGGTCAGCTGGTCACCAGAGAATATTTTTTGATGAACCTAGCAGGATGATGAAATCATGCTGTAGAGTCGAAGTGGCAGGGAAAACAAGAAGCTCAGTCTTTGCCAGGTTGAGCTGCAGGTGATGTTCCTTCATCCATGCCGAGATGTTTGCCAGGCAGCCTGAGATCCATGCAGCTACTATTGGATCATCTGGTTGAAATGAATGATAAAGCTGTGTGTCATCAGCATAGCAGTGGTAGGAGAAACCACGTGCTTGTATAATGGGTCCCAGTGATGTAGTGTATATGGTGAAGAGGAGGGGTCCAAGAACTGATCCCCGAGGAAACCCTGTGGCCAGTCGATGTTCTTTGGATACCTCTCCTCCCCAGGAAACCCTGAAACACCTACCTGTGAGATAAGATTCAAACCAGTGGAGTGCAGATCCAGTGATGGCGGACAGGAGAATCTGATGATTGTGTCAAAAGTGACAGTGTCAAAGTGGCAGATAGATCCAGCAGAATAAGAACCGATTATTTGGAATCAGCTTTCGCTATCTGCAGAGCTACAGTGACCGACAGCAAAGCAGTCTCAGTTGAATAGCCGCTGCTGAAACCTGATTGGTTAAAGTTCAGTTGGTCATTCTGTGAAAGAAATAATGTAACTGTGTCTATAAAGGTGTGAACCAAATGGTCCATTCCATTAGAAAAACAAAAAAACAGCATTCCTCAGGAAAGTCTAGTAGATTGCAGGATCTCCAGCGGAAAGGTCCTAACAGTATTGTTTCTAGCCCTTTTGTCTTCAGGTATAAAATTATGTCCCACAGACAAAACTTTGGGAGAAGAGATTCATACAAGAATTTTAGGATTCATACAAGGGTAAAATTGTTTGAAGGAAGACATGCTAACATTGCTATTGAAGAACTGCTACAATACCATCTTCAATAAATTCTTCTCCCCACAAAAATTTAGGTCAAGCCTACTTATTTTTTTGTATTTGAGAAATCTAGTACATTGGTGAGCCACCCAAATGTGGACTGCCATCTACAGAGAATGAGGACAGCAGCCCATACAGCTCCTCTATAAGGGTGCCCAGTTGACCAGGAAGGCGATAAATCATTACAATATGGAGTTTAACAGGATCTGTTACCATAATAGCATGAAACTCAAAATAATTTTATTGCATAGTGAAGAGTGGGTTGAGTATTTCCAATTATTAGAAACGAGAAGATCAGTACCCTTCCAACCTGACGGGGGGTATGAGAGAAAGGAAAGTTGTTAGAGAGAACAGCAGGGGTTGCAGAGTCTTCTGGACGAATCCAGGTCTCAGTCAAACCCAAGATACTAAGAGTACACTGAGAAGCAATGGCCAGAATGAAGTTTGTTGACAGCTGACTGACAATTCCAGAGACCCACAGAAAATGACAGATGTGCAGCAGAAGAGGTGCAGATAGGATGCAGCTTAGCAAGACTGCATTGCCGTCTGCGTCTGATGCTAGAGCATTGTTGATAGAGAACAATAATGTATTGGAAACACACTACCGCCTACCTGACTCTGCCTGAGAGGTAAGGAAAAATACACTTACTTGAGATTATATTTTTTTATATCTGAAAAATAAAATAAATTTAAGCTGGTGTGTGGTGGGCGTTCTGGCACAATATGGCTGCCGTCGCATCATCCAGGTAGATGCTGCACATTGGTGGGGGATGAGGAGATTCATCTTCATCTACATTCATCTTGAGTACCCAGAAAAGCGCTATATAAATGTAACAAATTAATAATTAATTAATGCAATCTTTTATTGTACTATTGAATAAATCTCACATTGCTGATTTCACCATTAACTCTTCACCTGAACAATTTATATTTTTGTATATGGTATCATTGCAATCCTTGACCATCATAACATAGGGGTAGACATCACCTTTTCTGTATTATCATGTTTGGTTCAGGATATATGACACAAAATACATAATTTGGTTATGGCGGAAAGTAAAATGGTCGCCATGGCAACCACGAGGTGTTTTTGCGATGGCTCCATTTCTGAAAATGTTCAGGGCCCTAACCTGTACAACTGTACCAAGTTTCATGCATTTATGAAAAAGTGAACATATCACTTCAAATTTTGCACATATCACCTGGACTACTAAGTAATATTCATACAATCTCCACACACACACATGCATATGTGGTTTACGGGGACTCACGATAGGCAGAATGTTTTTTATATTGTACGGACACACAAAATGCTTACCAGATGATGTGCTTGTTTACAAATTTCACTCATATTTATGCATAGGCTACATTTTCTGGGTTGCTATATGCTACAAGCTAACATAATTACATTGAATGCATTTAAAGTATTTAAGGGGAAATTTCTACATTTAAATTACATCGAAACAACCTATAGAGACATAAATCTTTATTTGAATATGAATAATTAAGCGATAAAAAAACTTTTGAAAACATTATAATTGTTGCAATTAAAAAAATAACACACCTTTAAGTTGCTGTTTGAAGTTATTTTACGCAACTTTAAGTAGCTATATTAATTGACCCTATGCAGGGAGTTTGATTGACAGGTGATCTGGCCAATCATAATGCTGAATCTGCCATTTTTGTCTGACAAGCAAACCAGACAGGAGAATAGATTAACGTCGCTTTTTATATTTATCATATTTACTTTAAGCATGAAATAAACATGAATGAGCATCAGAAGGTATTTTATTCCAACTGCGTCAACACACAATTTTTCCAATTTAAGTCCACCTAAGTTAATTTACTCTCCTGTCTGATTTGTTTGTCAGACAAAATGGCAGATTCGGCGTTATGATTGGTCAGATCGCCTGTCAATCAAGCTCCCTGCGAAGGGTCATTTTCAGCAGTGATCTTAAAGAGACAGTTCATCCAAAAATTAAAATGTTTGTCATCATTGTTGTTCCAAATCTATAAGATGTTGGCTAATATTCAAAACATGAATCTCTATGTATGTGTTGTTCATGGTTTATACTGCATGTGAATAAAAGGCTAAATTAAATCTGTCCATCATGTAAAGTGATTGTGTTTCTTCAGTAGACTTTAAGGATTACTTTTACAATGTATTTTACTCGATAAATAGAAACCCCTTTAGGAATCATTAAAAATATCTTCACTCATGTTTCAAAGATGGATTTGGAATGACACGAGGCTGAGTAAATGAGTAAATGATTCGATTTTGGGGTGAACTAACCCTTTAACTGCTTGGAATGGACACAGAGATGTGCCACTGTAAATGTGGCTGTCAGGAATGGACACATGCTCAAAAATGAAATGAATTCATATGCATTTCCATGAGCGATTCAGTGTAGCGCTTTCACTGTAAACTCGTCTAAATGTATTTATTTGCTGCAGTACATGACTAAATGAATGTTCAGAGAGGTCTGAGTGAATGAACGAGTGCAGGCAGCTCTGGTTATATAACACTCCTCATTCCATATTACCGCCCAATGTGTTGCCAACAGCACACACACAAACATACAACATCCATACACACATTATATACAGGGAAACATGATGCCCAAATATATGTTTATATATGGCCAATTGACAAATAGACAAAGTCGTAAGCATCAAGTTTTTAAAATGGTAAAACTGATATACTTATATAAGGGTAAGTATATTTTAGATTGCATTTGCCTTCACTAGTTCTATTTAAAAGTCTCGTGATGTGACAAATTACTATAAGTCAAATATTACTCACTGAAAGGTGCATGAAAAAAAGCATACTAATTATAATACAATTTGAAATATGCTGTTTTGATTTTGATACTATTCAGCAATTTCGTCAGTTCCACTAAGACCATGTCCACACGTACACGGGTATTTTTTCTTTCTTCCGTTTAAAAAAAAATCTCCGACCACATGAAAACGCAAACGCATGCTATGAAGCACTGTCAAGAGCATGCCAAGCCAACAGGTGGCGATATAATCTCAACCGTAAAACTATGTTGGCCAATCAGAAGACTGAAAAAGTCTCCAGTAGGCGGAGATAACAGCGCAGGCTCCGCGTCACAAGCCAAAAACTCCGGTTTCGCTGTCTACACGATAACACTGCAACAGGAGTTTTAAAAAAGATTTTCACCCTGGCAGGCGTTTTCAAAAATGTCCGGTTTCAGTGAACTGGTGCTGCGTTTGCGTGTGGACGAACGGCCAAACCGCGTAGAAAAAGCTGCGGTTTTAAAAAAAGCTTGCTCACTAAACCTGACATTTCTATTTTCTGGGGGCGTCACACTGCAAGACTGATTAAATGAACATGAAAGTAGTTTTAACTATTTCAAGTTGAATTAATAGTAATAGCTCTCCCTTCTCATAACATACAAGTCTGAATTCTGACTAATTTTTAAGGATCCCCTAAAAGAGACAGCTTTATTGGTTTGCTGCACCACACATTTTGTCATTTAGAAAATTTAGTAGTACATTTAATACATTCATTTGATTCTAGAATGGGGCTTTATTCAAAAAATATTTCTCACATAATTAGATTGGCTTTAGATAATTTTTTTTACAGTTTAGCCAAATGACAAAATATATATGCAGAAAAAATTAATAGCAATATGTCCTTTTTTGAGTACAGTAAAATTGAACTCAACTGCCCATATAAACAAAGATAAACCCAAAATGAAAACATGTTAGGTGAGAATTGAAATCATATTTTTACACATTGTGTTTCAGAGAAGCACGAAGCTCAAATGCAGCACTTACACAAGCGATCTTTCCATACGACTACCCTGAGAGCCCACCAACTCTCCGAGAGTACAGTACATCTGGCCCAGGAAGTCCTGCAAACACACACGGCAGGAATGGAAGCATTATTTACACTTTATGATTTCAGGGGCATTTGAGTTCAAGATAAGTTGCTTGTTATCTCAGTACACATTCAAGTCAGCATGAAATCAAAATGGGTACCTATTTATCATGAAATATATAGTATATTAATGGTTAATATTATATTTAAAATATTAGAAATGCTTAGTTGCATTGGCAGAAAAGTTGTTTTGGTGCAGAATTTTGAAGAAACACACTTCTTGTTTGTAATAATGTGCATAAATTATTAATTCACAATACGATCAGGAATATGTATTAAATTCCAACAGATAAAATCAAGTCACAATCAAACTCTGCTCAGAAATATGTCGCATTATGGAAGTTAAACAGGTTGTGAATGTTTCATGCCTTTGAGCTAGTATTTGTTCTCCGATGGGAACGTTTTGCTTGTTCAAATCAACACTTAAACGCACATTTCATTTTCAATGTAAAGTTCATGTTTGGTGCTCATGTTCAATCTTCCATGTCAATTAATTTCTTAGATGTCAACCTTTAAGATGTCTTGTAGACCATGCAAATGTGTAATAACTAATGAATTTGTGGTGC
>NW_015640057.1:528139-536131 GCF_001515625.1 Sinocyclocheilus rhinocerous
CGTCACAAGCCAAAAACTCCGGTTTCGCTGTCTACACGATAACACTGCAACAGGAGTTTTAAAAAAGATTTTCACCCTGGCAGGCGTTTTCAAAAATGTCCGGTTTCAGTGAACTGGTGCTGCGTTTGCGTGTGGACGAACGGCCAAACCGCGTAGAAAAAGCTGCGGTTTTAAAAAAAGCTTGCTCACTAAACCTGACATTTCTATTTTCTGGGGGCGTCACACTGCAAGACTGATTAAATGAACATGAAAGTAGTTTTAACTATTTCAAGTTGAATTAATAGTAATAGCTCTCCCTTCTCATAACATACAAGTCTGAATTCTGACTAATTTTTAAGGATCCCCTAAAAGAGACAGCTTTATTGGTTTGCTGCACCACACATTTTGTCATTTAGAAAATTTAGTAGTACATTTAATACATTCATTTGATTCTAGAATGGGGCTTTATTCAAAAAATATTTCTCACATAATTAGATTGGCTTTAGATAATTTTTTTTACAGTTTAGCCAAATGACAAAATATATATGCAGAAAAAATTAATAGCAATATGTCCTTTTTTGAGTACAGTAAAATTGAACTCAACTGCCCATATAAACAAAGATAAACCCAAAATGAAAACATGTTAGGTGAGAATTGAAATCATATTTTTACACATTGTGTTTCAGAGAAGCACGAAGCTCAAATGCAGCACTTACACAAGCGATCTTTCCATACGACTACCCTGAGAGCCCACCAACTCTCCGAGAGTACAGTACATCTGGCCCAGGAAGTCCTGCAAACACACACGGCAGGAATGGAAGCATTATTTACACTTTATGATTTCAGGGGCATTTGAGTTCAAGATAAGTTGCTTGTTATCTCAGTACACATTCAAGTCAGCATGAAATCAAAATGGGTACCTATTTATCATGAAATATATAGTATATTAATGGTTAATATTATATTTAAAATATTAGAAATGCTTAGTTGCATTGGCAGAAAAGTTGTTTTGGTGCAGAATTTTGAAGAAACACACTTCTTGTTTGTAATAATGTGCATAAATTATTAATTCACAATACGATCAGGAATATGTATTAAATTCCAACAGATAAAATCAAGTCACAATCAAACTCTGCTCAGAAATATGTCGCATTATGGAAGTTAAACAGGTTGTGAATGTTTCATGCCTTTGAGCTAGTATTTGTTCTCCGATGGGAACGTTTTGCTTGTTCAAATCAACACTTAAACGCACATTTCATTTTCAGTGTAAAGTTCATGTTTGGTGCTCATGTTCAATCTTCCATGTCAATTAATTTCTTAGATGTCAACCTTTAAGATGTCTTGTAGACCATGCAAATGTGTAATAACTAATGAATTTGTGGTGCATATTTTGATTTTTTTTTTTTTTTTCAACTCAAAAATTATGTATTTTGGTTGATAACATTCTGTGGTGGACTTCAAGCATGCTCCGCACACTGTCTTAACCAACCAAACAAATAAATAAATACATTTGTATTTTTATTGAATAAATACAAATAAAAAGGTATTGAAATGGTTTACTTTACTTCATATTAGATTTTCATGAGCCTGTGATCATTTGATTCTAGAATGCATTTTAAAAGTAATTCAAGTGAATGTAGGATGAATAAAAATTAAATAAAATTGCCTGAAAAACATGGATGAGAACAAGACCTTATTCTAGATCAGATCTTGATAGGCTGTGTGAGGGCAAAATGTGTGGCAAAAAGGTTTTGCAGATGGAAAGGCAGGACTGAAAAAGGCAGACATTCTTCTGAGAGCGCTGATCAGAATGACTGTGTCCAGCAACTCTGAACATCAATCCCACAGGTGCATTCTGAGATATAGAGTGACCCATGGTTCTAACCCCACAAAACGCTTGGATAAATCATGATAAAACCCTCAGTGATGAGGGTCAAACAACTGTAGGGCCACAGACACACAAGTGAAACCTATAAAAAGTCTTCTAGATCAACCCACACTCACACACACACACACACACACACACACACAGTGTCCATCACCCTTACATTAACAGGAAAACACTTACATGTTTGGACAGGTTTTCACTCTTTGAGTCGAGGTCATACCTAGAAATAAAAGGAAATTTCTGTGAATGACGCTGAGTGAAATGCTTGTAGAATTGATGTGTAATTTCTCTGGCTCAAAATAAAGTGCTGCAGGAACGGGTCCTTAAATCTGGAAACATGTTAGTATTTTTTCACTTCCAGTTCCATTATTTTTTGAATGGGTTTATGGTTAAATACCTGAAATAAGGTCTGAAACAATCTCAAGATATTTTCAGGGTTTTTTTCCCCTAAGGCATAAAATTCTCCACTCATTTTGAAGCGAGTTGACGCAAGCGTAGTGATTATGACAACCAAAATTATTTTGAATAGACTAAAAAATTATGTTGGCATGTAATGTGGTGTTTTGGGTTGTGTTTCTTGTTCATGTTTTCATGTCTTTTATTTTGTAGTTTGATTCCTGCTGTTAGTGTCATGCTTACTAACGTCATGTTTGCTACGCCAAAGCCTGCTAACGTCATGCCTGTTACTCCAGGACCTGCTCACATCATGCCAGTTAAGTTGAAGTTTATTCATGTCATGTCTACTAAGTCAAAGCCTGATCACATCATGTCTGCCAAGCCAGAGTCTGCTAACGTCATGTCTGCTTCCTGCTCTGCCGTCATCACCCGGCCGCACTGCTCTGCCTGCACCGCCATGGCTCCCTGATCTGACTGCTCCGCCATGGCTGCCCGATCTGCCTGCACCGCCATGGCTGCCTGGCATTACTGGAATTGCATTAGCATGGTTCAAATAGTGACCACCATCTATTTGTAGCAGTGAATGAAGAGGTGCAGTAAGGAGTACCACAAGGCTCAGTATTAGGACCATTGCTTTTCACCCTGTACATGTTACCCTTAGGAGATATCATCAGGAAACATGGAGTTAGTGTTCACTGTTACACACTCTCATGGCAATCTCAAACTATTTTACATGTTGGCATATTGTAACTATTCATAACTGTTTTACATTTCCATAAAATCTCGTCATACATTTTCATACAATCTACTTGCACCCTACTGAGGGTTAGTTTCAGGGATGGTGTTAGGGAGGACATTTATGCTTTTTTTTCTTAAAATCATGCATTTTTGTATATTCTGTATTTTGAATAGGTGTATTCAAGTTATTACATGTAGAAAGTGTTTAATGTATGTTTGAATAACTATATAGGACAAATGAATGTCATCATTCACCACTTATCAAGCACCGGTAATGACTGTTTCCCAGACAGTCCCACTGTATTCAATTGTTATAACTGGCTTTGTGAAGTAGGACAGAAGAAAGTATTTTACCACTTTAAAAAGGCACACTTTACCTTTAAGTCATGTTATTACTTCTTGTTTTCACTCTAGGAGCTAAAATATGTCAGTGCTTCTGTTTTCTTGTGACATTCTGAATGAACACAAGCCTGTTGTTCACCGGCAGCTTAAATGAAACCTCAGTGGGTGGCAACAACCTACATGTTTGAGGAAAAATCTGTCATGTTGGGATACATGTTATTTTCCTCTCAGCATGAATCTACACTCTTGGCTGTCTCTCTCTTAGTCTGTCTGTCTCTTTCTTCTTCCCGCTGTGCAAAATGAGCAGCGTCAGCACATGTGCAGATATTTCCAGCCACCGCAGGAGAGACCGCTAAGATCAAGACACACTTTCACCTGACCGAACATTCATGTTCAAATCTCCTCGGCAATAAGAGCATGTCAGTATGTTTTACTTTGCTTGTGCTGCAGTGTTGTATGTGTGTAACTCTAAGCCAAGAATCTACCACAAAACACAATCTGAGGGGTTTGGTTTTGGCTTGTGCTGGCTATATCTTGGATTATTTATGTTCAGTACATTGAAAATTTTGTGCCACCAACAAATCTATAAATTATGGTTACATATGTGTCAATTATTATTAAATGAGGTCATTGTGGGTAGGTTGCAGGGTGCCGCTACTGTATGTGGTTGCTACGGTGTTCTGAGCGGGTTGGTGCTTTGCAGAGGGGTTGCTGGTAACATTTAGGTTCTAAAAACATTGTGGGAAATTGTTTTGAAATGTTTCTAAACAGTTGAAATGCCCAGTTTTCTTGTTGTGATTAGAATGTGATTTAAGGTTACAAAAACATTTTGGGATGTTCAAGTACACCAACACCTTAAAAACATTCCAAGAATTGAACGTCTAAGAACAACACTGGATGGTTGTTAGATTGTTCTAAACAGTTGCTAGATGGCTGCTAGTATGCTACAGGTCGTGAGCTGTAGTTCCAACCACACAAGTTTGCGATACTGTTCGCGGATGTTCGTTAGAGCCAACGTTGCTGGTAATGACAGCACTTGCGATCAGAGTTGGCACACAATGCTTTGGGAAACGGACTTCTCGTTGGTTGCTAGGGTGTTCTGGGTGGTTGCTAGGATGTCGCAAAGGTGTTCTAAATGGTTGCTATTGGGTTCTGTGTAGCTGCTGTTTGCTTACACCACCCAGGTCTCCATGATATGGTTTGTCTTGATCTGAAAAATTTCTAATTAAAATCTCCATGGTTACTAAATAGATGATTCTAAAGTTAGAATTTATATATATATATACAGCTCCAGATCTCAGAGAAACACAAAAGAGCAATCTGGGTAAGAAGGGACCAGGTGTAAAACTGACAGGTGTTCACACACACACACACACACACACACACACACACACACTCTTAGATGGATGTGACATATCCATCAAAATGTCATATCCTGAAAACGATAATATCAGGACAGGGAGATGATGACATGAGTGACCGACACACACATGTGCACGCACACACACACACACACACACACACACACACGTCACTGATGTTCTATTCAGCCCGTGTTAATAAACACTTATGTATAATGTGCATCATGTGCCTCTAGATGATTTGTAGTGGTACGTATGGAGCGGGCTGCTCTAATGGAGGATCGACAGTGTGTGTGTGTGTGTGTGTGTGTGTGTGTGTGATGTAGGTGAATAATGCAAAAATGTAATTTCTGGGATACTGCTGTATAAAATGTGCTTCACTGAGCGGAAACAAGCCAAAACCCTGCAGGCTGTGTGTGTGTGTGTGTGTGTGTGTGTGACAGAGTATGTGTGAAATCATACAAAACTGCATTAAAAGGTCTCCCATGTTCCTTGGGAAAACAGCACTTCTGTATGGGTTGTCTCTGTATTGTTTACAGTCAACATAGAGATCATTAAATATGCAAATCTGTGTTCTCATGTTTTCAATTATTGACACACGAGTGAATGATGTGGCTCTCAGATTTTTGTCTCTGAACGATTGTTTTTTTTTTTAAAAACAAACACAAAAAGACAATGAACTAATACACCTCTGCTATGATGGGCAGATTTGCTATTTTTCTGAATTAAAATTCATTTTGATCATGATTGTGGGGTGTAGATGTGTAGAGTTGTTTAACTGTCATGTGATGTTATTAATTCTTAAAAAGAAAGAGGTGACATGTAAAATTATTATTATTATTATTATTTGAAAAAGTTAAAAAATAAGTCAGTGTTGTCTAACCAACATTCAGAAGACGATTGGCCTGTGGGTGACATGTAAAATTATTATTATTATTATTATTTGAAAAAGTTTAAAAATAAGTCAGTGTTGTCTAACCAACATTCAGAAGACGATTGGCCTGTGGTCCTGTGTCATTTTTTTTTATGGCAAGATGAGATGCAAGACTCATTCAGGTTGAATGTTTATTATTATTTTGATTAAAAAAAAAAACTTCACCTTTTACATTGAAAAAAAAAAGTAAATTTGAAAATAATATGTGTACATTCACATGTATTCAACACTGTAAAAAATTAACCAAATACCATTTCAGTCATACTACTTCAAAATTTCAGGTTCAAATCAATGTGTTATTTTTTACCATTTCTTTGTAATTATTTGTGAAATTTACTAGACATTTATGAGGGAAAATTGCAAAGTAAATCATACACTTTTTTCAGTAAAGATGTAGGCTAAAGATATGTTACTGCATTTTAGTTAGAGGTTACACCACTTGACATTTAGACACATTAAATTATTTTTGCATGCTGATTGTACTTACAGGTCAAAGCGCAAATTTTGTCTCTCTTCAAAGAAGTAATCGAGCATGAATTTGTGCACAAAGTCTGGATTCAGCGTGTTATCGATGACTTCTGTCCTGCCAAACTAAACAATAAAGTGCATAAAAGGCATATTACCAGCATGAACAAACGCAATATAAATAAAAAATACAGATCTGAAAACACAAATTCAAAAAATACTATACCTCTCTCCACTCCCTGTACGCCACAGTCTGAGTGTACAGCACACAAACTACAGAGAAAAGAATATAAAAGATGCATGAAAACTGCCTTGAGACATAAAACGCCACCTTGCTGGAAAGAAGAGTGAAAATATAGCAGCCCTGGTTTTTTAATTCAGCAAATTAAGAAATCAAATATGCACAAAAAGCAAAATAAGATGTGTGGAGCTCTTGAGAATACAATTATTGTCTCATTTGTCTCGCATGCAGTGAGAAGAGCGTGTCATTAACACACACACACGCTCAGAAGTCTCGCCAATTCATATCACAAGCAACGGCAGGCAGCTGAAATAATTCTGTTTCTGAACATCTGTTTGGCTGCCCGGGGGCCTTCCTCTAAACACGAGCCAATACCTGCCATCAGACTGTGTCTAAAAATATGCCTAATTAAAAAAAAGACCATCATTGTCCGCCGAGCGTGCTTAATCTCCACCTTTATATCGGGTTTGGACCCCAGAGCCTCGTAGAGTTTACAGTGTGTGACTTTATGACCACCTCTACTCATATCTGTCCTGGGAGACGAGTGTGTGTGTGTGTGTGTGTGTGTGTGTGTGTGTGTGTGAGAGAGAGAGAGAGAGAGCAATCTGCCTCAGCTGTCTGCATGCACTGAGAAACTCTTCTAGCTTTCATTCTGCCAGCTAGGTGTGTAGATGCATATGGCGACCTGGACACTTTCCAAAAATACACCTACACAATAACATGCAGTCAAATGTACATACACAACTACATACAGCCATAGAACATCTATTGTTTGTTGTCATAGAAATTAGGAGTGGGGCTCAACCAGTCTCTAGATCATACCTAGGACCAAGCAAACTGATCCACAAAGCCATTCCAGAATGCTATTTCACAAGAATGCAGAGTGCTGTGAAAATGTATTTGCCCCCTTTCTGATACTAAATTCATACTAAATAGATCTTCAAATGAAATACAACATAAAAGCAAAGGCAAACTGAGTAAACGCTTACAGTTTTATGTTTATATTGAAGCAAAAAAAAAAAAAAAAGCTTATTGATCCCCTGGCGGATTCTAGAGAGCATTTGATTTGACAGAAAGTTTGATGAGAAGATGAAGTACGATGTGACGTCAAAAAAAATCGTTGAGCCGTTTTGCCCATTTTCTGCCACTGAATAAAAAAGAAAAAATGTAATTGTGACTTTTTATCTCACAATTCGGACTTTCTTCTCACAATACTGAATTTTTTCTCAGAATTGTGAGATATTAACACGATTGAGAGCTTAAAAGGCATAATTGCATGATAGAAATGTGGAATTCTGAGAAATAAAGTCACAATTAGGGCTGCTCAATTATGGCAAAAATCATAATCACGATTATTTTGGCTGTGCTTTAATGTTTTTTTTATGCAAGTCTCAAGCAGTTTGTAGCCTACTACAGAAATGAATAATCAAATGTAAAATAAAACAGTATAGTATTCACTGTAAGAACTTTTTTGTTTCTTATTAAAGCTACAAAAGTCCTTCACTCAAGAGCAGTGTGTGATTTTGGATTTGTCTTTTGTTGTTTGATTAATATTAAGCACACAGTCACAGCAGAAAAATAGACCGCTGTCACTTTAACAGCCGCATGGATCCAATTTACCGTTACACGCGTATTTTCATTCTCAACT
>NW_015640057.1:539085-540071 GCF_001515625.1 Sinocyclocheilus rhinocerous
TGTGTGTGTGTGTGTGTGTGTGTGTGTGTGCGTGAGAGAGAGAGAGAGAGAGAGCAATCTGCCTCAGCTGTCTGCATGCACTGAGAAACTCTTCTAGCTTTCATTCTGCCAGCTAGGTGTGTAGATGCATATGGCGACCTGGACACTTTCCAAAAATACACCTACACAATAACATGCAGTCAAATGTACATACACAACTACATACAGCCATAGAACATCTATTGTTTGTTGTCATAGAAATTAGGAGTGGGGCTCAACCAGTCTCTAGATCATACCTAGGACCAAGCAAACTGATCCACAAAGCCATTCCAGAATGCTATTTCACAAGAATGCAGAGTGCTGTGAAAATGTATTTGCCCCCTTTCTGATACTAAATTCATACTAAATAGATCTTCAAATGAAATACAACATAAAAGCAAAGGCAAACTGAGTAAACGCTTACAGTTTTATGTTTATATTGAAGCAAAAAAAAAAAAAAAAGCTTATTGATCCCCTTAAATAAGCCCATTTTCTGCCACTGAATAAAAAAGAAAAAATGTAATTGTGACTTTTTATCTCACAATTCGGACTTTCTTCTCACAATACTGAATTTTTTCTCAGAATTGTGAGATATTAACACGATTGAGAGCTTAAAAGGCATAATTGCATGATAGAAATGTGGAATTCTGAGAAATAAAGTCACAATTAGGGCTGCTCAATTATGGCAAAAATCATAATCACGATTATTTTGGTCAATATTGTAATCACGATTATTTAACACCATTATGAGGGGGCCATATGACCAAAACTTTATATGAGTGATTTATTTAAAGATAGTGATACATATCAAATATATATTTCCTGTAAATAAGGTTGCTAGGACATCTACATTGTAGAGACCAGCGGAAATTCAAACAAACAAACAAAAAGTCCTAAAAATTATTGAAAATAATTAAACTGTCAGTAATAAAAAAGCAAAGGACAAATACAATAGAATAAAAAGATAC
>NW_015640057.1:540275-540355 GCF_001515625.1 Sinocyclocheilus rhinocerous
GTGTGTGCGGTAGCGTGACACAGCGCGAAACCAGACTTCTTTTTTTCCTCAATGGAAAGCATATTTACCCTATTTACCCT
>NW_015640057.1:541692-542767 GCF_001515625.1 Sinocyclocheilus rhinocerous
ATATGTTCCTGAGGAGCAGCGCAAGTTTTCTTTCACGCTTTTAAAAACATGAATAAATATACTTCTATAAATCAAGCACGCCCCATTTTGCAAAAGTCACGTTACATGATTGTACTGATTTGCACGTGAAATTGCAATTAACTCCAATTCTGTCTTTTTTTCTCAGAATTGTGATATAAATTCACAATTACGAGTTACAAAATCATAATTGCATGATAAAAACTTGCAATTCTTAGAAATAAAGTCGCAACTGCGAGATATAAACTCTAATTCTATCTTTTTTCTCAGAATTGTGCTATAAACTCACAATTACGAGTTACAAAATCATAATTGCATGATAGAAACTTGCAATTCTTAGAAATAAAGTCACAATTGCGAGATTGACTGACTTGAGATCGCAACTGACTTTTTTCTCAGAATTGCATGTTTATATCTCTTTATAGCATGCTATTGAGAGTTACGAAGTCAGAATTGTGAGATATAAACTCGCAATTAACTTTTTTATTTTTTACTTAGTGGCAGAAATGGGTTTCCATATTTAACACCTATTACCTATCGCCCCCTTTAATTTAAAATCTTTAGCAGCAGTAACTGCAACCAAATGCTTCCGATAAATGGAATTCAGTTTTTCACCGCTGTGGGGAAATTTTGGTGCACTCTTCTTTGTAGACCTGCTTTAGTTCAACCACAGTAAGAGGGAATTTCATGCTCGAGGGTTTTCGAGCACGAAATTCCCTCTTAACCCAGCTAGCAGTGCTGCAGGAGAGTCTTCTTATATGGAGCGGCACATGTGCTGAGTCTGAGCTGTGCTGACGTGATGGGGCCAGTCACGCAGCGCTACAACTCCTCCCTACATTCACCGGCCAAAAGACGCTGGAATCAGGGACTCCAGACGGCTAAATATAGACTCATCGCTCACTGCCTGTGTATGTGGCGGCCACAGCGCTTGATGTCATATTATAGGCTATATATTTGGTGTTTAGGGGAAGAATCATTTCTCGTTGCACTGACACACTAATTCAAGACTATATGTATCATCTGCATTTCATAATAATAAATAAGTCCCATTTACAGT
>NW_015640057.1:543417-547280 GCF_001515625.1 Sinocyclocheilus rhinocerous
TTTAGGCGCGCACCTTGAGCTAAAAGATTATTTTACATGTCCGTGTTCTGCTCCGTCTCTGAGCGCATATATGTTCCTGAGGAGCAGCGCAAGTTCTCTTTCACGCTTTTAAAAACATGAATAAATATACTTCTATAAATCAAGCACGCCCCATTTTGCAAAAGTCACGTTACATGATTGTACTGATTTGCACGTGAAATTGCAATTAACTCCAATTCTGTCTTTTTTTCTCAGAATTGTGATATAAATTCACAATTACGAGTTACAAAATCATAATTGCATGATAAAAACTTGCAATTCTTAGAAATAAAGTCGCAACTGCGAGATATAAACTCTAATTCTATCTTTTTTCTCAGAATTGTGCTATAAACTCACAATTACGAGTTACAAAATCATAATTGCATGATAGAAACTTGCAATTCTTAGAAATAAAGTCACAATTGCGAGATTGACTGACTTGAGATCGCAACTGACTTTTTTCTCAGAATTGCATGTTTATATCTCTTTATAGCATGCTATTGAGAGCTACGAAGTCAGAATTGTGAGATATAAACTCGCGATTAACTTTTTTATTTTTTACTTAGTGGCAGAAATGGGTTTCCATATTTAACACCTATTACCTATCGCCCCCTTTAATTTAAAATCTTTAGCAGCAGTAACTGCAACCAAATGCTTCCGATAAATGGAATTCAGTTTTTCACCGCTGTGGGGAAATTTTGGTGCACTCTTCTTTGTAGACCTGCTTTAGTTCAACCACAGTAAGAGGGAATTTCATGCTCGAGGGTTTTCGAGCACGAAATTCCCTCTTAACCCAGCTAGCAGTGCTGCAGGAGAGTCTTCTTATATGGAGCGGCACATGTGCTGAGTCTGAGCTGTGCTGACGTGATGGGGCCAGTCACGCAGCGCTACAACTCCTCCCTACATTCACCGGCCAAAAGACGCTGGAATCAGGGACTCCAGACGGCTAAATATAGACTCATCGCTCACTGCCTGTGTATGTGGCGGCCACAGCGCTTGATGTCATATTATAGGCTATATATTTGGTGATTAGGGGAAGAATCATTTCTCGTTGCACTGACACACTAATTCAAGACTATATGTATCATCTGCATTTCATAATAATAAATAAGTCCCATTTACAGTTAAAATGAGACCTATTTAATATCTCAGTTAACTCTTCAATGGTGTGTAATGTGTATGCAACTACATGTTTGCTAAGCGTTAATGACAAAAGTAAAGTATACCTTGGGTTCAGAATTCAAAATGCTTGAAAACTTGTCTGGCAAGTGACATTAAATGCTTAATGCTCTCGTGTTTGAAAATAACTTACCACATACACTAAACCCAATCCTAAATCTAGCAGATGGTGTTAACAAAAGTAAATGTGTAATAAAAACATTTGCTGAAGCAACCATAGCTTTTACTAGGGCTGTCAAAATGGCTGAAAAACTAAATTCGAATTTTGTACCTTAATATTATTAAAATTCAAATTATATTCGAATTTAAAATGCATAATTTCAGTTAGGGTGAAGAAAAGCTTTTGGATTCTCTCCTGAGGCCACAAGAGGGCACATCGAGCAAAATATTACTAATGCACGTTTATTCAAAGCATAAGAAAACATGACTATCAGTGAAAAAAGTGCATGATGTTTAAAATAATGTTTATAAACCAATTATAATTAATTAAGTTGCTTAAACAACTATAAACAAAACAGCATCATGTATGTATGTATGCATAGTTTAATACAAAGGGCCGAAAGCCAATCACACAGAGTACATTTTTCATTTAAAAACACGAGTTGCAGTGGGATGGGGGAAAAAACCCGCCATAAAGCCTCCAGATATGTTTTTTCAAAGTTGAACTTGCATTAATTTTACATGGCTTTCTAAACATGAGAGAAAAGGGAACCACTGAGAAAAGGGGGTTGCTTTACACGACCAATGAGGAAAACAAAAGTATGTTACATACATTTCATAAAGACCCTATAAGAATCATATGAACTTGTGAAAAATGGGCATCCGATGTCCCCTTTAAGCTCCTTTATTGTGACTGATGTTTCACAGACTCGCGCTGTACCAGGTGAGCTACCGAGCAAGTTTACTACAACAGTAAAGCTGGTTATGTGATGCAAATGTCAAAATATATTAACTTACAACAGCACTATGGTAAAAGCGTTTTGAGGTGATAACATAGTATTGTCCAAATAACTGTGAAAATACATATCCCTGTAATATTTCCCAGTAATCGTAATTTGTGTGAAAAGGAATACAAGTTTTCTGCTCTATTGTTAATTTCAGCTATAAAAAAATCTGACTTTAATCTTTTGTTAAAAGTGACCCATATCCAATATTTGCATTTAGGGTTGCCTGGTCTGCAAACAAAACCAGCCCAGTTGCTAATAAAAAATAACCCAATCACATTTTTTCTGTAGTTTTCCCCTCCGTCAGGGGTCCACTGCATCCAACTCTGCAGGAAAGTGGACCTCGAGGGCCAGAGATAAGAACCCCTGGCGGCAGTCAGGTGGTACAGTGGTCACATGGTCCAAGTCGTAGCTCTCAGAACATTCTGAGCTTGCAAGTTGTAATTATCGTTTCGTTGAAATGCAAAAACGTGAATGCTTTGGCATTGATAGTGTTGCTATAGAAATGCACAATTCAGCTCTGAGTAGAACGAGTACAAATTCAGACACCTCAGTCCACCTACAATCTATAAAAATAACTTTGAATTACTTCGGGAATGGACTTTCAGAAGTCAGCATGATTATGACATCACAACCATTAGCAAATTAGCATAAAAGCACCCACTTTTACATACCAACACTTACTCAGTATTTAGAAACCTGACCTGTGTTGATGATCGTGAACTACACCAGTACACAGAGCTTAGCCAATCAGCGCAGAGCTCATTTGCATTAGAATTCTTAAAGGCACAGAAACAAAATGTTTGTTTAATTCAAAGGGTGAGAAGAGAGGATAGAAAATGGTCATTGCGGAAAAAAACAAAATTACTAAATTAAATGGATAGTTCACCCAAAAAAGAAAATTCTGTCATTAATTACTCTCCCTCATGTCGTTCCAAACCCATAAGACCTTCGTTCAACTTCAGAAGACAAATTAAGATATTTTTGATGAAATCTGAGAGTTTTCTGGCCCTCCATAGACAGCAAGGGAATTACCACGGTCAAGGCACAGAAACGTAATAAGGACATCGTTAAAATAATCCATGTGACATCAGTGGTTTAACCTTATTTTATGAAGCTACGAGGATACTTTTTGTGCGCAAAAGGAAACACAAGATGAAGGCCCCTATTTTAACGATTTAAGCACATGGTCTAAAGTACACGGTGCAGGTGCTCTTAGGGCGTGTCCAAATCCACTTTTGCTAGTTTAATGACGGGAAAAACGGTCGGTGCGCCTGGCGCATGGTCTAAAAGGGTTGTCCCTATTCTCTTAATGAGTAATGGGTTTGTTTTGGGCATAACGTGCAATAAACCAATCAGAGTCTCATTTCCCATTCCCTTTAAGAGCCAGTTGCGCTCGTGCCATGGCGGATTTGCTATTTACACGGCGGAATTTGCAAGCGCAAAGACAGAACGCATCTCCACATGTTTGTGTGCTGCTGTGCGTCCCTGTGTGTGTAATAAGCAAAGTGTGCGCACGCTGTGGACCCGCCTATACTAACGCGCTCTTTAAATAACAAAACAACTACTGCGCCATTGACTTTAGACCAGGTTTGAGTTGGTCTATGGCACAGTCTATTTTCAGTTGCCTCAAAATAGCAACGCGCCAGCAATGCACCTAAACACACCTCGTTTTCATACCAGCACGCCCATGGGCGCAAATGCATTTGCTATTTAAACAAC
>NW_015640057.1:547458-550152 GCF_001515625.1 Sinocyclocheilus rhinocerous
AGGGTGTGTCCAAATCCACTTTTGCTAGTTTAACGACGGGAAAAATGGTCGGCGTGCATGGTCTAAAAGGGTTGTCCCTATTCTCTTAATGAGTAATGGGCGTGTTTTGGGCATAACGTTCAATAAGCCAATCAGAGTCTCATCTCCCATTCCCTTTAAGAGCCAGTTGCGCTCGTGCCATGGCGGATTTGCTATTTACACGGCGGAATTTGCAAGCGCAAAGACAGAACGCATCTCCAGAGATGAAACGGAGCTGCTCATGCGCGAGCAAATAGGTAGCCTAATTCTGATACATGCAATGACTATCCATTATGACATGTAGGAATTTTTATATTTATGTAGCCTACACAATAGGGCTGTAAAAATGACTGAAAAACTAAATTCGAATTTTACACTTAAATATTATCAAAATTCGAATTATATTCTAATTTAAAAGACATAATTTCAGTTAGGGGGAAAAAAAGCTTTTTGGCTTCTCTCCTGAGGCCACAATAGGGCGCATCGAGCAAAATATTACTAATGCACGTTTCTTCAAAGCGTAATAAAATAACACGACTATCTTTGAAAAAAAGTGCATAATGTTTAAAATTATGTTTATAAACCATATATAATTAATAAAGTTGCTTAAACAATTAGAAAAAAAACAGCACCATGCATGTATGTATAGTTTAATACAAAGGACCGAAAACCAATCACAAAGAAACGCGCCAACAATGCGCCTGAACACACCTCGTTTTCATACCAGCACGCCCATGGGCGCAAATGCATTTGCTATTTAAACAACGTGGCACAGGACGTGGAAATGACAACTGCGTCGGGCTGAAACTAGCAAAAAACACTTGCGTCGCGCCTGGCGCCGCATTGCGCCGAGTGTGTGATAGGGCCCGAAGTGTTAACAGGTTTGGAACAACATGAGGATGAGTAATTAATGACAGAATTTTCATTTTTGGGTAAACTATCCCTTTAAATCTGATAGTAGCATATAAAAAACGTACATTATAAGTTGACTTCAGGAGGGGAAATGTAATATTACAAAGGTGTAGAATATGACCCCTTTAAACGAAGGCAGAAAAGTATGTACTTTCCAAACAATATAACTGGCCCAATTTTAAGAGGAAAATATAATTTTCTTAGCAGAGAAATAATCAAAACAAAATCTTTTAGAACATATAATGTGTCTCTGTGTGTGTGTGTGTGTGTGTGTGTGTCAGAAACAGTCAGTGTAATCAGCCATACAGCAGAATGAACAATGCAGGGCCTGCAGTCAAACACATCTGTATCATTAAAGCTGTGAATGTTAGCCGAACACAACATCTGGATTACACAATGCAATCACAACCCACGTGACCACACAACACGTGAAGATGCAAACAAGAAATGCAAATGCAAATATTATACTCTCCTGCATATGAAATAATATACACATACAGCAGGGTTTCATGCACAATCAAGCTTTCTAATAAAACAACATAATAATTAAGGCAGGCAGGTAAGATATTGCACACTAATGATGCTCCCTACGGTGCTGATGAACAGTAACTGCATCATGATTTCAGCCCAGACTGCTTTAAGTAATGTGATTTCAGATGTGCTAGTGTTGTCAGATAAACCGATCTTTGTACCTACGTCTCAATGCGTGACAGACTAAATGAATAAGCTTTTATATTTGATATGGTATAATACCAAAAAGCTTACTTGGATCAGATTTTGAGAAGGTGTCTCTGTCCAAGAGGTTTCTGTAGATAAAAAAAGAAATGAAGAAATAGAAGTTAATAAAGACCCCTTTAAAAAGCTGTCTGAATCAGGAGAGAAATCTGCACAGATCAAGCACCGTTTACAAGCCAAAACAGCTCTAAACAAATATGTGGGTGGATTTTGATGTGATGGGATAACTGGGGATGGACTTTTTCAACAGTTTAAAGTTTATGGTTTAAAACGTCATAATTGTGGATGTGTATTTTAAGAAACACACAGCTTTTGGTGGGGATATCTCAGTGGTTTTAATTCCACATCTGTTAAATGGTGTGTTCAGCCATTATGAACATTCAGGTAAGTCAGGGTATTGCCAACTACCCCAAGATGCAATATACATCATTGTGATTCAATGCATCGCAATGCATCACAGTGTCATAATTGATTCGTGATTGAAACTGCTCCAAGCGCACGAGAGAGACTAAGCGTCTCAGGAGATAAGAGTGAATCTGTGATATCACTTTCAATCTCTCTTGCAGGGATCACTTTGTACCGTGTCTCACAGAAGCACTGACTGAGAGATTTCGTTTTCAGAGATTAGTCTTATTTAGATGAGTTCTTTATTAATGGAACTGCAGGAAATATGAAATGAATGAACAAAAATGAATACAATAAATGAATGAATGCAATAAATAAATACAAATAGCAACAGAGTGCCTGAAGAATCAATGTAACATTGTGAGAAAAATAAATGTAATATTGCTCTGTCAGGCCAGTATCAAGGTGGTGAATCACTGAAGGAAATCTCACTGAGCTCTTCTGATTGTGCAAAGGGAAGTGGATCATTACATCAATAACAGTAAAACCTCAATAAGTAAAAAAAAAAAAAAAAAAAAACACAATTATTATTGTTACTTTACTTTTTTAAATGTTTATTTGCTCATATCCAGTTGGACATTTTAAGGTAGGTTTCTGGATATTATAAAATGAGGTAAAATGGGG
>NW_015640057.1:550232-553209 GCF_001515625.1 Sinocyclocheilus rhinocerous
GTCTAAGACTGCCATGACAAAAACATATGACACACTCTAAACTTCTCAATATTGCAAATCTCATGAAAACATAGGCCTATGCTTTAATTATCATTCCACTTGCTGTCTTTTGATATCAATAAATTATTCAGAATTTACTGGCTCTTCCTAATTCTTCTTTTCCATCTTTTTCCTTTCTAAAATACATACAGTCAGAAAGTCTTCCAGTTTTGTAGACATTCACACAAAGACTAAGTGTATATAATTACACAGACAACTGAGAGGACACACAGCATTTTACAAAAATAATTTCAGTTTTAAGAAGCATTTTCTTAACATTTTATAGTAATATTGCACCAACTACTGATGAACACATACATTTTTATGTGAATTATCACTCACTGGGTTATTTAATGATGTTTTACTCTATCTTTGAAAAATGAAATGAAAAAAAAAAATCACATTCTTTATGTACGTGTGTCACGATCGCTGCCGGAAGGAACACGGAGCCGTGGATAATCGAAATAGTCTTTAATAAATCCAAAAACACAGGGTATATCCACACAGGGAACTGGAGAAGACACACGAACACAACATAGTAGACCCGACAAAGAAACATGAGGCAGACTACACATTATATACTAGACTTGACAAGGGATAGACATGTGCGGGGAATCAACTAATAATCAAACTAACCGAGACAGGAACATGACCAAATAAGGACAAACAGGACAGCCATGACAGTGACCCACGGTGGAGCCGACGGAGAGAGGAGCCATGGAGGAGGAATGGCCGCCGACTCCAGGGGGCCGACCAACGGCGGCGGAGCAGGTGGCGGAGGAGCCCGAGGCGGAGACGGAGAGCTGAAAAGCCAGGGCAACGGGGAGGATCCGGAGGGCCAAGGCGGAACAGATGGTGCCTGCGACTGATGCAGAGGCGTGGATCCGAAAGGCAGCGGTGGAGCCAGAGCAACAGAGGACTGAGGAGGAGCCGAATGGATGAAGGAGCCTGACGGAGCCAGAGGGACGAGGCGCAGGATGGTCGACGCCAGACCAAGGCGGAGCCGGAGGGACGAGGGAGCCCGGTGGAGCCAGTGGACTATTCTCAGACGAAACAGTCAATCAGTCGATACAAGCGCTCTCTGCCGCTTGACTGTCAAAAGCTTGACTGCAGAATCCAGGAATAGCTTTTGTTTTCAACTATTGATGCCTAATTTAGGTATTTTATTAAGGCCTAACTCAGGTGTTAGTATTTTATAGACACCTGGATGCTGAAACTGCATTGTATATTCCAATTTAAAAATGAATAATAAAAATAGGTTTTAGGTAACTGAGTGTGGTAAATTTAAACATCATATCATACATCTTAAAGACACATTTCATGTACTCCAGCCAAATTGTTAGTAATTTCAGCAAATGCTAAAAGCTGTTAACTGTAAGTAGAAACAATAAATTTTACATGTACTCTACTGAAATTAATTATATTTTGAAAATTATGTTCTTAATAAGAATTTATAAAGAATAATAAAACAATTCTGTACATTGCTGTACAAAACCGGCATCCCATAACATTCATTTTTTTACAAATATAAATTATGACTTACCTTATATGTTAAAATAATAAAACGGCGCTGTACAAAATTGTCATTTTGAAATAGAGATAAATAAATAAATACAAATTCAGGTGTTTTTCTGGAAACTGCAGCAAGTTTTAACAGTAAATGTAGCAACAATTTAGTTTAAACATAAATTATGAAATAACTTATAATTTGTTGAAAATGTATGATTTAACAATACATATTCTTTCATTGAAAAATGTTGTTCAAATATGTTTTAATAAGTATAAAGAATATCAAAATACCATCCTGTAATGCCTGAAATATCACTATTGTATTTTACAGGAAATCTGTCAAAGACAGCTGGCAGTTTTTAATAACCTTTAAAGAGATGTATTTAAAAATGGACAACATTTAAGGAAATCAAGCAAATCCGCTCTTGATAAAAGTCACGCATGACTAAAAATAAATCTTTAGGTGCGGAACTAAAGTGCTGAATGTGATTTTTGTCCTCTCTGAATATGACACACATGATCAGCTCATATATTCCCAGCAGACGCTGCTCTCTCAGCACTCATCTCAGGTGTGAATAGAGATGCATTTTAATAATGAACAATGAATAGACTGAATTACTCCAGTTATTCAGGGGGGTTTACATATTGTGAGCTTTGAACAAAGCATCTGATTTAAATTCAGAGGTCAAAAGGAAGTTAAAGAGATAAACCCCATACCTCTCAACACATCAGTGCTTCATGGATGCAACTATTATGCAATACTAAAGAACTGTCTGACGGAATGCATCATAAATCCATTACATATGCATTCTATAACATATAGATTGAATCCTTTTTGTAGGCTATTATGCATTTAAAATCCGTACAATACACCTTTGCCAGCTGCATGTTATTGCAGCTAAATAATAACCACGTCGTAACCAGTCCAAAATACACTGTAAAGCAGAAAAAGATGCATAACATATGAATAACACGAGTGTCCTCTGTTATCATGTATTTTGATGCAGCAATCATAATGAACAATCAGTGCATTATATATGCATACAGACTTCGTGAAACGTGATGACATTTCTGAATGATTAATCTAGTGTATAGCCTATTAAAAATCACTCAAATGACATGACTGACGCATATATGATTTTTATTAATATCAGCACGAGATGATTATTTTGCAATCAAACGCTGCAAAATGTATCAATCAAACACTAATAATGCACTTTAGAAATGCAGAGCCTTGCAAGAACGGACATAAAAAGTAATTCAAAAAGGAATGCATTATGAAAAATGCTGATACAGCCCTCAGATTATCATTGCGTTTGAACCTGCACGCGCTGAAGAGTGTTTGGCATCACAGAAGCGCGTCACTCACCTGCACGACACGGTGATCTCAACTTTCGTGGCGGGAATCACCGCCCCGAGCGGCTCCGAA
>NW_015640057.1:553397-557370 GCF_001515625.1 Sinocyclocheilus rhinocerous
GCGGCTCGAAATCCGCGAGACTCGCCATGTTCACCAAGCCGCTCATCACTGTGGACATGCTGCCGCCGCCGAGCGAGGTGTGTGTGTGTGTGTAAGTGTGTGTGAGGGAGTCACAACGCTTCACGCGCGGCGTCACAGGCGCGCGAATTCCTGCGCGTCACGCGCGTCAGTGAGCGCCGAGCTGCGTGACAGCAAGACGCGTGGTTCACGCTTGACAAAAATATCAAGCGTGTTTTGGTAACACTTTATTTTAAGGTGTCCCTGTTACACGTTACATGTACTTACTATTATAATAACAATACATTTTGAATAACTACATGCAAGTAACCCTAAGCCAAACCCTAACCATATACTAAGTACATGTAGTTAATTAATATTACTCAGTACTTAAATGTAAAATTACACTGTAACAAAGACACCTTAAAATAAAGTGTAACCCGTATTTGTACTGTGTGTAAGAGTGAACTCACAGAAGGCTTGGTGAACCGCACAGTCTTCATACAGCTGCAGTGTTGGGGAGTAACTAGTTACATGTAACGGTATTGCGTAATTTAATCACAGAAAAATCGGTTAAAGTTTCTGAGAAAATAATATGTAATTAACTTACAGTTAAAATGTTAACGATTACAAAAGATTACATCTGAATATTTTCACACACAAACAGATTTAATTGACGTCTTTCCCAAATTGCATTGTCTGCTCTAAAATATGAGACACCAATGTTTCGGACACATGCTTATTCAATAACTGTTTTATTTCCTATTTGGGTTTATGCTTTATTTTTTTTTAAGATTAACTGTTTGTGGTGGCTGTGCTTTAAAATGAAATTATTATAACCTTAATTCAAGTGATAAAGGATTTTGAAAGTGTGACAGTAATCAGTGTTGAGTTTTACTGTAACTGAGTAGTGAGTACTTTAATAAAGTATTTGAAATAGTTACACTACTTATTACATTTTAAATAGGGTAACTTGTAATCTGTAACCAGTTGCATTTCCAAAGTAATCTTCCCAACACTGCATATCAGTTTCTGTTAATTGGGCTAAAAATATCTCTGTCTAGAACTGTATGTGTATGTTGGTCATGTCTACTTTAAGAATGTTAAAAATATGTACTTATATTATTACACATGTCATTTATTAACTAACACTGTCCAGCAGAGTCATATTCCTGCATCAAAGAGGATTCGGTTCAGTTCAGTTCTGTGATAAAATTCCCATCACAGTGTCATTTCCACCAAATGTCAGATTATGATTTGCGTTTGATAGCCTATCCTTTTGTGATGGAAATGACATTTTAAAATAGCAGACTGCTTTGTATCGTTTAGAGCTAGAATGATATTGTAATTAACGTTTAAAAACACTGATATGAATCACATTACATTTGACACAACAAATATCGAAATGGTTCATGCTTATTGCACTCCTTGTTTATGATGGTTTTAAACATTTAGGCCTATATAATTCATATTGTAATTACGTTTCATAGTTTTAGAAACAGCCTTTTCAGTGTCAGTCCATTCAAGCTTCAATTTCGACAAATGATGCAAAAAGTTTGGTTACACAATATTTTAAGGTGTCTTTGTTACAGTGTAATTATACAGTTAAGTACTGAGTAATATCAATTAACTTCATGTACTTACTGTATGGTTAGGCTTAGGATTAGGGTAGTCTCAGCCTCAGACGTCACGCCCACGGAACGTCTGATGCATACGGCACACAAAAGTGGAAACACTTCAGGAGTTTCGAAGTCGTTGTCGGATTGGTTGAATTATACAGGATTTCCGGGAGACGTGTGTGTCGCGTTCTTTAACGTTCCGCTTTGAAACAAAGATGGCGTGACGCCAAACCCCCTCATGAAAGAAGAACGCCGTCGTGTTTACAACTGTGACAACGAGCGCTTATCAGTATCAACTAAACTTTTCAAAACTATGTGAAATATTTAGTTCGTGGCACAGAATCTTTAAAATACGTCCGAGAGTTTTACACACCGGTCTGTTATTGTGGCGACATTTCCATGCCCCGAAGCGTGACGCTGAAACGAAACGTACGGTGATTGGTTGTTTGACATTGCCTTGGCCAATGAAAGCTGCCATGAATTCCAGACCTTCAGCTGTCAGTCTGAAGGTCTGGCTATGCAAGACTAGGATTAGGGGTACTTGCATGTAATTATGCATATTTTATTGTTATTAGAATAGTAAGTACATGTAACGTGTAACAAGAACACCTTAAAATAAAGTGTTACCAAAAGTTTCATTGTATGGAAAAGAGTACGGTATTTAACTGTAAATTCAAGTTAAAACCGTAAAACCTAAATTAAAGTATTTTTTACGGTAAAATTCCGGCAACCACAGCTGCCGTTTTTTTACCGTAAATTTTACGGAATTTTATTTACAGTGTACATTTATATTATGATATTTTAATTATTTGATACTGAATTTAGAGTTAATATATTTAAAATGTACCAAACTGCATCTTTATCATTAAAAATGTGTAATTACAATATATTTAAATACATGGCATACAGGTTTCAATATAAATTACATAAAAGTATATTTTAGTTCACTATAAATACTTGTCAATACATTCAGAATTAACATATATATTTAAATGTTTAAATTAACTCTTCTTTTAAAAGTGTTTCTTCACCCACCAGCACCTGTTGAAGAAACCCCCATAAATCTATATCTGTTCTTATTTTCCAGAAACAGACAAATATGCCATGCAGCCAGTGCATGTGTGTAAAACCAGCATGCGATGAGTCAGAGAAACCTCATAAAACACAGTATATCTATTATTGTATTGCTGCGGTTTGACAACACACAAACACACTGATTTGTGACTATAATGAAATTAGGTTATGCATTCTCACACAACATCAGAAATGTGAGGCTAGAGTTGACACGCTCCTGCTCTCAGTGTTATGAGTCTGTGTGAAATCAGCTCAGGAGTCACACAGATGCTCAACCGGTTCACCCACAGACACAGCAAACAACATTACTTACAGTACATCAGTGCATTAGATGTGTCATTTATTTTAAACAAAGATATGCACAAAAGCATAACACTCCATAAATGTTTACTGATAAGTCTACTTCTGGTTTCATTAAACTATAGGATAATGTACAGTCAGCCGGTTATCACTGAGAGGGCAGTCAGGATCTTGTAGGCTGACTCTACATTATCCCGCTTATTACACGAGTAAGTACATCAAATAAGTACATGAACTATTTATTTGAAATCATTGTGCACAAGAAAACAATCCCGAGAGCTGCATAATAATAGTTTATAAATGTCTAATTGAACATAGGCTGTGGGCTAATAGAGTGATTTGGATTGCGAGGTTGTGCCAGCAGCAGACGCTGTAATATCATGCATAGTTAACGCTCAGTGCTGTGAGGAAACATCCGGAAGTGTTTGTGTTTGTTTGAAATGATGGTGCAAGTTTGAAGGGTGTTTCACCAGAAAGACTTGAAAGATTTTGTTTCTTCTTTTTGTTGCAGCATGAAGAACCTAGAGAAGAGGATTGAAAATAGCATGGACTATTACTTTTTATTCAACATCAGTTATCACTCAGTGGGTTATTTAACCATCTGTTACAATGTCTTTGGAAAGCTTTGTCTTTCAAACACATTAAAATGCACAAATTCATATTATTTCTTATTTACCTGAATGGAGGCATTCCCAAACTTGGTTGTCATCTGAACCCTTTTCACCTAATATATTTACTTGAAGAATGTCCTGAGATTTTAAAATTAATATTTAATAATTAAGTATCACATTTTCATGTTCATGGCTCTCTGATGTTGGTTAATGGTCACGTGACATTCAGGTAAACATGTAAAATAATACATTTTTATTTCGATTTATGTTATTTTAAAATGATTTATTTTAATTTTGCATTTTTATGAGTCAATTAATGATTGGCTTTTCATTAAACTCACAAACCCCCTGCAGTACCTTTATTTATATATA
>NW_015640057.1:557750-560547 GCF_001515625.1 Sinocyclocheilus rhinocerous
GTCACTAAGATTATAATTTAAAATAAATTAATACTTTTTTTAGCATTAAATTGATCAAAAGTGACAATATTGACAATTATAATGCCACTAAAAATAATAATCAATGAATTTTAAAAAATCAACTCTAAATGAATAAAATTTCTATTAATCAAAGAATCCTGAAAAAAAAAAAATCATGGCTAACACAAAAAATGTGAAGTATATACTTTCAACATAAATAATAATCAGAAATGTTTCTTGAGCAGCAAATCAGCATATTAGAATGATTTCTGAAAGATCATGTGACACTGAAGACTTTTAAAATATATTCACATAGAAAACAGCTATTTTAAATTGTAATAATATTTTAAAATATTACTATTTTTACTGTATTTTTCATCAAATAAATGCAGCCTTGCTGGACATAAGAGACTGCATTCAAAAACATCTGATCCAAAACTTTGAAACAGTATAGTGTATACTTTAAACAATATAATTATTAATACAAACTATAACCCTGTGTTGGAAATGCAAAGCTACAATTAAACAGTCTCTTAAATAATATGAGATCATAAAAACTCTAATGAAATAATATCATTCTGATGATTATTATATATTCAGCTGAACATGGTTTTGGAGAAGAGCATGTCGCACAGCAGGACACACATTTCATGTCACCGCTTTATACTTTCACCATCAATAATTGATGCGTTCAGCTGAGCAATGACAATGGGATGATGCCGCGTTTCTCTCTGTGTTTCGACATTTGCGGCCGAACATAAAAGAAAGTTTCTTTCGAAGAGAATATTTGTCAGAGGCAGCCAGAGAGGTGATAAATATTTGACTGAGGTTTTCAGGCGTGTATTAAGAGGCAGTGTCACAGAGCAGGCAGCCGCAGCGATCATGATGCAGCTCTTCTGGAGAGGCCAGGTGTGCAAACTTCAGGACGTTCAGCGATTAAAACATCCCGCACAACAGAAGAACAGAAAGGATGGAGCACACCGAAACACACAAACCACTGAGACACGGTTAACTTCAGCTGATGACTGGCAGCACACACACACACACAGCGCTCTGATGCAGACTGTCTTATCATGCTGCTCTCTAGTGGCCTGGATTAGTGAGGATTTGCTTTAAAGATACAGTTCACCCGAAAATATTTAAATGATTCAATCAAAATTTCATTTAGTCACTGTTACAAACATTTAATATTTTTTTAAACATAATTTATTCCTTTGATCAAAGCGGAATTTTCAGCATCATTACTTCAGTCTTCAGTTTCACGTGATCCTTCAGAAATCATTCTATGCTGATTTGCTGCTCCATCATTATCAATTATTATCAGTGCTCAGTTATTAATAATGGTTCTTATTATCAATGTTTAAAAAAAAATTTTTTTTTTTTTGCTGCTTAGCATTTTTGTGGAAACAGTGATACATTTTTCAGTATTTTGATGAATAGAAAGTTGAAATGAACAGCATTTATTTGAAAGAGAAATCTTTTTAAACATTATAAACATTTTTATTTTCAATTTTGATCAGTTTAATGAAGTCTGGTAAATAAACTATTAATTTATTTTGTTTATTTTAATTTTACTTTTTACCTCAAATGGTAGTCACAAAAAAAAATAAAGTAAAAAAAAAATGTGTAGTAGTGTTTCCATAAATAAATAAATAAATAAAATTAATCAGACTAAAATTATTAATAAACAATTAATTTTGTTTTTTTATTTTTCCTTTTTTATCTCAAATGTTTGAATGGTAGTGTATCACAAAAAGTGCATAGTACTATTTCCACAAAAAAAAAGGATTTGCTTTAAAGATACAGTTCACCCGAAAATATTTAAATGATTCAATCAAAATTTCATTTAGTCACTGTTACAAACATTTAATATTTTTTTAAACATAATTTATTCCTTTGATCAAAGCGGAATTTTCAGCATCATTACTTCAGTCTTCAGTTTCACGTGATCCTTCAGAAATCATTCTATGCTGATTTGCTGCTCCATCATTATCAATTATTATCAGTGCTCAGTTATTAATAATGGTTCTTATTATCAATGTTTAAAAAAAAATTTTTTTTTTTTTGCTGCTTAGCATTTTTGTGGAAACAGTGATACATTTTTCAGTATTTTGATGAATAGAAAGTTGAAATGAACAGCATTTATTTGAAAGAGAAATCTTTTTAAACATTATAAACATTTTTATTTTCAATTTTGATCAGTTTAATGAAGTCTGGTAAATAAACTATTAATTTATTTTGTTTATTTTAATTTTACTTTTTACCTCAAATGGTAGTCACAAAAAAAAATAAAGTAAAAAAAAAAATGTGTAGTAGTGTTTCCATAAATAAATAAATAAATAAAATTAATCAGACTAAAATTATTAATAAACAATTAATTTTGTTTTTTTATTTTTCCTTTTTTATCTCAAATGTTTGAATGGTAGTGTATCACAAAAAGTGCATAGTACTATTTCCACAAAAAAAAAAAAAAAAAAGAAAAAATTCAAATGTTATTACAATTGTTATATTACAATATAAAAGGGTTATTTTAAACTATAATAATTTTTTTCACAATATTACTGTTTTTAGTATATTTTTGATCAAATAAATGCAGTCTTGCTGAGCATAACAATTTAAAAACATGTATAAAATATATATAGTTTAAGAGCAGCGTTTACTAACAGTTTGTGTACAAGGTGGTTGCGCAGGTCCTGAGTGACGTGCTCGTGCCAGGCTTTCCTCACACCGGTGGCTGACAGAGGGGCCGCTGTGGGCAGGTTACTCATGCTGCCTACCGTGAGGCCATCCGGCATCA
>NW_015640057.1:560604-561673 GCF_001515625.1 Sinocyclocheilus rhinocerous
AAAAAAAAAAAAAAGACAAAATATTAATAATTAAATTATTATTAATTTATTTTATTTTCCTTTTTTCCATCAAACTTATGAAAAATAAATAAACAAATAAATATTAAGCAAAAAAAAAATCAACATTGATAATAATAAGAAATGTTATTATTATCATCAATAATATTATTATATTACACCAAATCAGCACATATTGTCAGGGAATGAGAACTCGAAATCCAGTTGCAAGTGAAGCACAGTTTGTGCAAGTGGTCAGATGTAGTGATGCACTGAACCGATCCAACACAGAAAGAGAAATCCAGCAACAGCTCGGTAGAATATCCACAATGGTAGGTAATCCAAGGCAGGAAGCAAAACTAGGAACAACAGAGACACTGGAGAAAACGACAAGCATGAGCAAACAACGATCTGACAACATGCACAGCAAACACGAGATAGATAAAGGCAGCGGATAATGCACTACAGGTGCAGCCGTGCTGATTAGCTCGTCAGCACCGAGGTTGCCGGAGCAACGGTGACAAGCAATCAGACAGGTGACAACAACACGCAGACACGCAGGAATGAACACACAGACCCGTGAACCATGACAGTACCCCTCCTCCTAGGAGTGCCTCCTGGCACTTCCAGGGGAACTTACCTGGCGATTGTAATCATCGATAAGTGAATGATCCAATATGTCTCTAGCAGGAATCCAACTCCTCTCCTCCAGACCGGAACCTTCCCAGTCCACCAGGTACTGAAATCCGCGTCCCCTCCGCCTAGAGTCCAGAATACGTTTTACCGAATAAGTAAGTTCCCCATCTTTGAGTCGCGGCAGTGGGGGAACTGGGGCAGGTGGATTACAGGTAGAATGAAAAACTGGATTTAATTTGGAAATATGGAAGTTTGAGGCAAACTGCCACCAGGCTAATAATCTGTCAGGGATTCATCCCAGTCACTTCAGTCACCATCCAGGATAATCACCCAATCACAGTCACCTGAGTTCTGATCACCCGCACTTGCTGTCACCAATCAAGCCACACTACAAATACACACACACCACAGTCACTCACTGTCCGGTCTACCGTTC
>NW_015640057.1:566602-571492 GCF_001515625.1 Sinocyclocheilus rhinocerous
ATCTACCTGGTCCGAGACATCCTGGACTCGCGGCGACAGGGTGGTCGGCTGGAATATTTAGTAGACTGGGATGGTTATGGACCGGAGGAACGTTCCTGGGTGGCCAGGGACGACATTCTGGACCCTTTGCTACTAGAGGACTTCCATCGCACCCATCCTGGTCGCCCCACACCTAGAAGCCGTGGCCACCCCCGTCGCCGCTTGAGGGCATCAGGAGCCGCCCCTGGAGGAGGGGGTAATGTCAGGGATTCATCCCAGTCACTTCAGTCACCATCCAGGATAATCACCCGATCACAGTCAAGAACCCTGGAATCATTCACTGTGTTGACACTCACCTGCCTTTACCTCACCCGTTCCATTCTTCTGCTTATCAAGTCAATAAACCATCCTGTTTTGCACTTACCTGTTGTGTCTGGCCTTGCTTTGTGACATAATCATGTTGACAGTAAATGGGCCAATGAATTTAGGAGCAAGCTTATTACAGACGGTATGGAGAGGAACATTCTTGGATGAAAGCCACACTTTTTGACCAACGACGTAGATGGGAGGCTTTGACCGGTGGCGATCGGCCTGGGCCTTGGTGCGTGACCCCACCTGGAGGATAGACCCTCTAGCCTTCCTCCAGGTGCGGCGGCACCTCTGGACAAAGGCGTGGACAGAGGGGACCGTGACTTCGGATTCCATACTCTGAAAAATAGGTGGCTGGTAACCTAAGCTAAACTCAAACGGAGATAGGCCCGTAGATGACACTGGTAAAGAATTGTGTGCGTACTCCACACATGAAAGTTGCTGACTCCAAGAGGATTGGTTCTGAGACACCAAACATTCTAAATCTTGGTTAGCCCTCTCCGTCTGACCATTACTCTGGGGATGAAAGCCAGAAGAAAGACTAACAGTCACCCCCAACAAATGACAAAATTCCTTCCGAAATTTGGAAATAAACTGAGACCCCCTGTCAGAAACCACGTCCATCGGGAGGCCATGAATGCGAAAAACGTGATCAATGACAGCAACCGCTGTTTCTCTGGCTGAGGGTATTTTGGGCAGAGGGATAAAATGACTTGCTTTTGAGAACTGGTCCACCACGGTCAAAACTAAGCCTGAGAGAGCGGGAGTCTCATAACGAAATCTATCGAAATATGGGACCAGGGTCTTAAAGGAACTGACAGCGGTTGAAGGAGTCCAGCAGGGGGTCGATTGGAAGTCTTAGAAGTGGCACAGACTGAGCAGACAAAAAAAAAAAGTCGTATGTCACGGGCCATAGATTGCCACCAGAACCATTGCTTAATGAGAAAAATTGTTCGACTAACCCCCGGATGACAAGCTACCTTGGAACAATGACCCCAACGGATGACAAGTCACCGTAGAAACCACGATTTTCTGTGGCAAGATGAACTCGGGAGACAACGAGCACTCAGATTGGTCAAAAATGCGGGATAAAGCATCAGGTTTAATGTTTTTAGAACCTGGACGATAATAATTGGAAAAATGAAAGCGACCGAAATATAAAGCCCACCGAGCCTGCCTAGAGTTTAACCTTTTAGCAGACCTGATGTATTCAAGATTCTTATGGTCGGTCCAGACTATAAAAGGTTCCCCCAAACTCTCCAACCAATGACGTCATTCTTCCAAGGCGAGCTTGACTGCCAGCAACTCTCTATTACCAATGTCGTAATTGCATTCGGCAGGTGATAAGCGGTGAGAAAAATATGCGCAAGGATGCATCTTGCCATCCGCGGAAGAGTGCTGGGAAAGAACCGCGCCAACCCCCACCTCCGACGCGTCAACCTCCATCACAAACTGACGAGAAGGATCAGGGGCAACAAGAATTGGAGCTGAAACAAAGCAACTCTTTAGTTTGGAAAACGCAGCCTCAGCCGAGTCGGACCACCTGAACGTCGTTTTGGTGGAGGTAAGTAGCTAGCTGGCTGTAATTGCGGATAAAACGCTGGTAAAAATTGGCAAAGCCCAGAAACCTCTGCAGGGCCTTACGGGAATCTGGGGTTGGCCAATCTACCACAGCCTGAACTTTGTCGGGATCCATGCGCACTCCCTCAGACGACACAATGTAACCTAAAAAAGGGACAGACTGTGCATGAAAAACGCATTTCTCCGCATTGACAAAAAGCCCATTCTCTAGTAGCCTCTGAAGCACTAACCTGACGTGCTGAACATGTTCCTGGAGAGAGCAAGAAAAAAATCAATATCTCATCCAGGTAGACATATATGAACTGATTGACCATGTCTCTCAGCACATCATTGACCAGTGCCTGGAAGACCGCGGGAGCATTGGACAGCCCGAACGGCATATCAAGATACTGAAAGTGCCACCTGGGGGTATTAAAAGCGGTCTTCCACTCATCCCCCTCCCTTATGCGAACCAAATGATAGGTATTATGAAGATCCAACTTTGTGAAAAAGGAAGCACCCTGCAGACTCTCAAAGGATGAAGACATCAATGGCAAAGGATAAGTATTCTTTACCGTGATGCTGTTCAACCCCCGATAGTCAATACAAGGACGAAGGAAACCATTTTACTTTTCCACAAAGAAGAACCCCGCACCTGCAGGAGAAGAGGAAGGATGGATGATTTTGGCTGCCAGAGAATCAGAAATATATTTCTCCATGGCCTCCTTTTCCAGAGCGGAAAGCGAGTATAACTTGCCCTTAGGCGGAGACATACCTGACAATAATTCTATCGCACAGTCATAAGGACGATCTGGAGGAAGAGAAGCAGCCCGAGACTTACTGAACACTCCCTTCAGGTTAAGATAGTCAATGGGCACGTTTGACAGATCCATATGTTCATCCTGTAACACAAAACAAGACACAGAAGAACAAGCAGACAACAAACACGAAGCATGACGAAATTCACTCCAGGAAGAAACAGTGTTCTGGCACCAATATATGTTGGGATTGTGGCGTGAGAGCCAGGGGTGGCCCAAGACCACAGGAGCCAAAGGGGAGTCAGTCAAGAGAAAGGAAATGGTCTCAGTGTGGTTGCCAGAAGTGATGAGACTCACCGACTCAGTGGCATGGGTGACGGATGGATGAGACTGACTGCAGAGAGCACTGACAGAGATGGGAGGGTTGAGCGGAACCACAGGAACTCCTAGCTTAAGCGCCATCTTACGGTCCAAAAAATTACCCTCTGCTCCAGAGTCTATTAAGGCTTTACAGGTGAATCGGCCTGTCTGCAGTTTAACCGGGAGAAGAGTAGCAGCAGAAGAGGACTTCTCGAAAGCGATTCCACTCGTCAGTAACCTTCCTACCTACTGACAGGCTTTGGCTTTTACCGGGCACTGCGCCGCAATGTGACCCGCAGTATAGACACAGTCCCTGGGTCCTGCATCTCTCCTTCTCCTCCCGTGAAAGATGAGTTCTGCCCACCTGCAAATGAATGACATAACAGGGGCTCACCAGAGTAGACAGTTGGAGGCGGTAGACGGGGTTCGGCACGCCGGCTGGTGTAATCCACAGGTGGAACAGTAAGGGGGTTGAGCGCAGTGGGCTGTTGGGCAGATTCTGTCTTTAACTGTTGGAACTGAGTGGTTAGATCCGAGACTTGTGTTACTAGGGCCTGAGCGGCACGACCAGTAGCCATGATCTGTTCCTCCTGCTGTTCCATACAAGTATTGCTGCTGGTAAGAATGTCTCTAAGTTCCGCAACACTTGCTGGATCCATCCTTGGTCAGATCGTTCTGTCAGGGAATAAGAACTTGAAATCCAGTTGCAAGAGAAAGCACAGTTTATTGACAACAAAGAGTGAAATAAAGCACGACAAGCATGAGAAAACAACGATCTGACAACATGCACAGCAAACGCGAGACAGATAAAGGCAGTGGATAATGCACTACTGGTGCAGCCGCACTGATTAGCTCGTCAGCACCAAAGTTGACAGAGCAACACTGACAAGTAATCAGACAGGTGACAACACGCAGACACGCAGGAATGAACACACAGACCCGTGAACCGTGACACATATACATGGATCATACAAGCAGTTGACAATGCTATATGAAAATGAAAATTTTGCATTACATTTTTTTTTCGAACTTGTTCAAATAAAACATATTTTTTTAGAAATGTGTCCTATATATACAGTATATATATATATATATATATATATATATATGTCATAATTAGATTTTGAGACTTTAGCCTGAATTTCAGACAGGGTCACAAATACACATAATGATGGGCTTACACACTCTTAAAAATAAAGGGGCTTCAAAAGGTTCTTCAAGCGATGCCGATGTTAAAGGTTCTTTATGGAACCATTCAGACAAAAAGGTTCTTCTATGGCATCGTGAAGCACCTTTATTTTTAAGAGTGCAGGCATCATAGAGGATTGTGAAAATACAGTATTTCACTAGAACTTGGTCTTCATTGAACTATTTTCTGTTTCTGTTTTACCTCTGTATTTATTTATGTTCAATGTCAATTGTCATTTATTCATGCATTCTGCTAATAACGGTTGTTAAAATCATTTTTGCTACAATTTCACATGTCATTAAATAAAATAAAAATACCTAATTGACACAACATGCTGTTGTTGTTGTTTTTATGAAAACCTTAATAGAAGCTATAAGATATTATAAGACCAGGCAGATAGAGGGGTAAAAAAAAGTAGCAATAAATAATTTATTCAAATAATATTAATAAAACTAATATTAATGATATAAATATACTAATATTAATGAAAATAAACTATCATTAAAATGGTTATTTATAAGACCATTAAGGTTCTAAATAGCACTGTCAAAGCATGTTTCTTTATGGAACCTTATAAAAAGGTTTCTATTTAGCACCAAAATGGTTTCTACTATTGTTACAAGCTGAAGAATCCTTTTCTGGTACTGTTTAGAACCATTTTTCTTAAGAGTGTAG
>NW_015640057.1:571687-590445 GCF_001515625.1 Sinocyclocheilus rhinocerous
CTGAATGGATCCGTGTACTGTAGTAGATATATGCAGTCAGCAGGCGGTTGGTTTAGGGTTTTTTTGGCATCTCCATGTGGTCCTGTTCGGTATGGCAACTTGGCTTTTCTAAAATGTAAAAAAGCTCTTTGCTGTTGCACTGTACACATACTATACACTTCTGAATTTTTTCTTTCAAATGTGCTTATATGGGCTCCTTATATCATTTGGTTCTTTGGTGTCCTTTTGGAGTTTCTAAGTGTTCTTTTTTGGAAAGACATCTAAATTTATCTTGAAAAAAGCTTGCAGAAAATACAGATTTTTGAGAATCACCCTTCAATCTTTTGGTTTACTTTGCTGGATATAGCAAATAATGACAAAATAAACCTTAAACCTTTAAAAATGCTTAATTTCACGAAGTGTGCGATTAATCACAGAAAAAAGGTGTGATTAATTAGGTGTGAAAATTTTAATCTATTGACAGCCCTAATATATATATATATATAGAGAGAGAGAGAGAGGGAGGGAGAGGGAGAGAGAGAGAAACATGACATAATAATTCAATCGCAATTTTAGTTCTGTGAACTACTTTTATGAAACGTTTTGGAGTTGGACAGCTCTTATACCATCCATTTTAATGAATAATATAATAATCACAATTTCCCACTGAATGAACACAGCACTTCAAGAGTAGTTTTTGACAGATGACATTTAATTCATTTGACATCTGACATTCAAATCACTATTGGGTCGCCATTGTGTTGACAACCAAACCTCCAGAGTAAATCTCAGACGTCATCGATACAGAAAGCCAAAGCGTGGCTGGAGAACTAAGAGCATTAAACAACAGCTTACAAAAGCGTTCAAGTCAGTCTTCATATGTTTATTTGACCGAGCACAATGCCATGGGACAGTCTGACATGTAAACTAGCACATTTAGTGGAGGTGTGGGAGAAGCACTGCTCTACAGAGATGAGCACAGGCATGAGTTATTCTCCTCTCACGGCTCCATACAGTAGATTAAATATATATACACAACAGTATCTAGTGTGTTTATCTGAATGCTACACAGACCCAACAGACATGAGAGAACAGCGGCGAGAAAGAGGTTCATGGAGTGACAGCAACACAGAACGAGTGTGAGGAGAGAGATGTGTGACACAGAGCTGCTGTACTGTTAGCATCTACACACAGAGAGTCAATATGTGATATTAGCAGAGAGATGATTTCACACTTTGGTCACCAAATTATTAAACGGTGGCCACACTAACGCCAAACATGAGCTCACTTAAGGTCATGGTGATTCCAGTTGGGTGAAAGAAAAAAAACATTCAGGGTCATAGTTCAACCTCAAAAAAAAAAAAAAAAAAAAAATGAAAAAAAAAATTATTTTTTTTTAAATAAATTCGTTTTTAAAATAAAATAATTAAATTAAATTAAATTAAATAAGAAATAAAATATTGAATACTGTCACGCTCAGGTCGAGACAAGGCACACGAAGATGAAGATAATCTTAATAATATAATTAATAGTAATCCACGATGATGTAGACTGGGTGACAAAAAAAAAAAAAAAAGATGAAATAAGAAATTATATATTTTTAAATAAATTCGATTTTAAACACTTTTTTGGAATTATTTTCATAACTTTTTCCCCCATTTTCTCCTCAAATGTTAATTGCTTACTGTAACGGGTCGGGATATTTTAGGCAATTCTAGAATAGAATAGAATAGACTTTATTGTATTTGTCTTGGACACCATGGCCCTGCCAGTAAACAACTTACATCTCACGCAACACAGTACATAACATACTGTAAATTAGAATATAACAACACTCCAAAAATAATAAAAGCTTGCCACATCTAATCTGAGTTTTGAGATTTTCTATTTAAAATTTTGACTGCAGTTGGCACAAAATAATTTTTATAACGATTAGATTTATTTCGCATTCTAGATTAGATTAGATTAATTCTCATTATCAGTGGTGATAGTTATACAGTACCAATACAGTATCCATAATAAATATACTACTATTATTATCTAATAAATACAATTGTATATATTAGGGATGGAATCATTAACGGTTTGACGATAAACCATGATAAAATTCCCCACGGTTAATATTACCGTTTCATATTGTAATTATCACTAAAACCGTTTTCGATTACCACGATTTGAATAACTCATGATAAATAAATACTATCCTGCATAAAGCACAGTTTTAAGTAACAGTCTCAGAGTAGTTCCGTTTTGTGTGAAAACATGGCGGAAAGCTGGGAGGTTGTAAAAGAGTGCTAAGGGAATTATATATATATATATATGAGTTAATTATATGAATGTACCTCTGAAGGTTCTGACAATCTTCAGAAAAGATTCGATGGCATTTTGTTTTCATCTTCGCTCCTTGTAATACCTAATAAAGTAGTGTTTTAATCGCAATGCTGCTTTGTCCACGGAGGTTACGAGAATCAGCTGTAATTCTGCTGCTCCATAAGCGCCACCTAGTATCAGAGAGTGGATTTACAGAGACATTTGCCATTTTATTGGTTGTTTGTTGATTTTAAATATAAAACTTGGTGAAACAATTTATGTGTCAATACTTTTTGAACATTTCCATTTTAAGAGTACCGTAATAAAACTGATAACCATGATAATTTAGGTCACTATAATTGTGATTTCAAAATGTCATACCATTACATCTCTACTATACATTCAATGAGCATAAATCAAAACATGTTTTAATGTATTCTTAATAAAAATTAATGCAGCCTTGAAGTATTTTTTCCAAAAAACCATCAAAAGCAAAAAAAAAGCAATTCTTCTAAACTTTTGAGTAATAATATAGGATAATTTTGCCATTTTTTCCATTTTTATATTTTTTCTCGGAATTCATTCACTCTCTCTCTCTCCTCCATGGAATACAGGAGTTATTTAGCAGAAATAATTTGCCAAAAAAGGGTTAATTTGGTATGTGTTGCCATTTAATTTTTTAGGCAGACAGACAGATTAAGAATTGTGGGGGGAAATGCGCACAATTGGCATAATGCAAAAAAAAAACAAAAAACGTATGAATGTATTTTTAATATATTTAAATAGCCTTCATGCAAAATTACTTTTGTAATATTTTGAGGTGAACTATGACCTGGATATGTTATAGTGAGATTGACCCAGTTAGTCCTTAGACTCTCTAGTGCTCCATAATGCCCCATGAACCAGAAAACTGAAGCCAGCTACAGGAGATCCGGTTCCTCTTCCTCAAACGTCCTACAGAACTCTACGTCAACATGACTGTTTCCACCGCCATCTTCTTGATTGCTAGAATCAACCCAGCTGACATGGTTATTGTAAGGACAAAGAGCTTTATTTAGCATGTGACGTTGACTTTGCCTAATTGTGGGGCATCACTAAAGACACAATGAACTCTGGGAAACGTCCAAAGGAACCACAGTGAGAAGATTCCGATTTGAGTAGATTCTGTCGGGATGTGTGTGGAGGATGTCAACTGGATTTTAATCAGTGGGGTCAAAGTGCAAATGTCTTTGGCAGCTGCGGTACCATGGTAACACTGCAGTTGAGTTGGCATTGAAGGAGTCTTCAGTTACTGACGGCCTCGTCGATCGCATCGGCCACATCTGCAGCGCCATCCAGACTTCCTCTGGCACGCCAGATCTTCACTGTGCGGTCACTGCAGGGTGAAGCCAGATGAGCGTCAGAGTGACCATGTGTAACGGAATTGTAAAGAATGTAATAATAGTTCTGATTCCACTTTTATGCAACAATCCTGGATCCTAGCAGTGTGCTTTAGTACTTTTGAGGAGGAAACCCCCTCCAAATAATGAATCCTAACTGTATACAAAACAAGTACATATATTAAACTAAAACATTAAGCATAATATTTTTTGTAACAGTTTTTGATTTATTTATTTAAAAAATACATAAATCATTTATTGAGCACCATTGATTACAACAAATCTTACACATTTAATATAAATCTTTAAGTAATAGTCAGTAATAACACTGTCAGACCAACCAATTCATGAGTCTTGGTGAGCAATTAATTAAAAATAACTCTTTTTTTTTTTTATTGAATCAGTGGTCATGCTGTATTGTTGTAGTTTCTGTCCACATCAGTGTTGTCTTAGTATCATTAAGATACTATAGTTTGCATTAATACTTTGAATTAGTTTTTAGTTTTATATTTTCTGTTTTAATTTCAGTTAACGTTTTAGAAAATTTGGTTGTGTGTTTTGGTAAGTTTTATTATTATTATTATTATTATTATTATTAAATATGTCTATATAGTTTGAATTAATTTTCATTTCAGCTTCAGTTTGTTATTTTTGTTAAAGGGCACCTATTATGCAAAATCCACTTTTACATGGTGTTTGGACATAAATGTGTGTTGGCAGTGTGTGAACACAACCACCCTACAATGATAAAAATCCACCCATTCCTCATTTTTTAATCCCCTTTAAACCAAGTCAGTCTCACTAGGCCTGCCGTTTTGATTCTCTCGCAGTGTGACGTCATATTGTTTAGGCCCCGCCCACAGCGGCTGATTGACAGCTCTGCATTACTATAGTTTCCGCCCTCAGCGGTTGTACGCTGTCCTCCATTTTCTCCGCGCTCGAGCGGCTGTGACGTCAACAATGTCTCACAAGCAATCCCGATGCTCTGTGTTTGGATGTAAGACTGAACATAAGAGTCTTCATTTTCTCCCAACATCTGAGGTTGCTGAGGACGATGTGGATTACTTTCATTTTTCAAGGCAATGCGCCCCAAAATCTACCTAAATACGTGTATCACTCCAGACTCCTTTGTGAATGTCATGTTGTTATAGTGCTTAGCGTTTTAACCGTATTTGTGTGCGTACATTAAGTCTTTTTTAACTGATCAGCTTGTGAGATTAGTTTGCGTCATTCGTAGCGCGAGATTCGTTTGGCAGGTCAGCGCGGCTCGAGCATTTGGCTTCCCATATGTACGGCTAAACACCAGTTCTCTCGCTCTCAGTTATGTTGCTTCTACCGGCTGTTTACTGCTGTAGATATGCAATGCAGAGAGACGTATACACGACGCCCTCTTCTGGAGACGGGGCGGGAATATGCAGCTCATTTGCATTTAAAGCGACACACTCCAAAACAGCTCTTTTTTAGACACACCCCAAAAATAACATTTTCCAGCTGTTATAATAAATGATCTGTTGGGTATTTTGGGCTGAAACTTAACAGACACATTCTGGGGACACCCAAAACCAAAATTACATCTTGTAGAAAAATGTCTAATGTCTATAAAATGTCTATCATTGTTTATTACCATATATGTCGGTGCATATAAATGAAATGAAATCTTTGTGTTAATATATTGGAAAATATATGGAAAGCTAGGTTATTTTTACTAGACTTTTAATTAGGGATGCACCGATACCACTTTTTCCAGTACTCGCCCGATACCGATACTTTTATTTTTGGTACTTGTCGATATCGAGTACCGATACCGATGTATTTTACTTTGAATATGCTTTGCAACAATAGCTGTTGAAATGAGGGTTCTCTGATTTCAGAGCAAATGACCCAGTTCAGCTCCAGTATGCACTATTTAGTTCTGAATTAGAACCAGTTCTTGATTCCCAGCCACAGTTTGATGTGTGTGTGTGTAACACTCACTCTGATGCAGTAAACAGATGGCTGCTGTTGGTTGAGATGCTGTTGATGGGGCTCTCGTGGCCTCTGAGTTCTCCCATCGGACTCAGTGTGTCCGTGTGCCAGAGTTTGAGAACTCCTCCTCTACAGCCGCTCAAAAGCATGGGAGACGCCGGCACGACACCCAGAGCACACACCCAGTCACGATGAGCGTTGGGTACCAGCTGTAGGACAAGCAACATGTCAACTCATCAAATCCTGGACAAACACAGTTTGAGCCCTGATTGATTGACTTCATGATGAGGTAATTAGCCTCTTCCTGATCTCATCCTCAGCACTGATTAATCAACTGATTGGCTAATTGTCCTTGTGGAAGCTACTACACTTGCATTATAATGTTGCTAGAGTGGCTCTAAGAAGTATTTGGACACTTAAGCCACACTTTAGAATAAATGTGAATTTAATTTGTGTGTGTGTGTGTGTGTGTGTGTGTGTGTGTGTGTGCTAGGGGTGTAACGGTACACGTATTCGTACCGAAAATTTTCGGTACGGGTCTTTCGGTTCGGTACGCAGGTGAGTGTAAGCATTCCTTCCTCTTTCCTACTAGTTTTAATGTGAAATAAACATGAATTAACATCTCATGCCTCATGTAATCGCTCAATCAGTGTTTCACTTGCAGAAAGATGTGATTAAAACGATTGGTAAACAAAATGTCACTTAGCATTTCATTTACCTCAGACAAGTCATCAGTGTCTACAGCTCGTCAGTTCACCAGAGAAATTAAGTCTAGAGAAGATTTCACAAAATATAAGACTATATACTTATTATATTTTACTTTACCTGTTAGTGATGTCTTAATTACTTAATGTAGGCTATATTTAAATAAATCGTTTATAAAACAAGTTATGACAGCCACTGTGTAAATGATTATATTTCAACAGCAAATAGAAATGTTTTTTCAAACATAAAAGCCAAAATTGACAGAAGTCAACCTTGAGATACGAAATTGACAAAATCATAATTATGAGATAAAAAATTTAGATTTTTTTGTACTTGGCAGAAATGGCCTATCATCTATATCCGCATCGCGGATAAAACTCAACTGTTTAACTCTAGGGGAGTTGGAAAAGCAGCCTATTTTCAAAAATAGTGGAGTGTTCCTTTAAGGAGTTGCAGAAACCCTGATGAGTAGGCATATAGTATACAAATCATGTAGCAGATCTAGACAGGTGGTGCTGGGGGAGGTGGAGGGTTTCAGACGAATCTCAAATGCATCCGCAGCAAAATCATCCAATTACATGAATTAACATCTCATGCCTCATGTAATCGCTCAATCAGTGTTTCACTTGCAGAAAGATGTGATTAAAACGATTGGTAAACAAAATGTCACTTAGCATTTCATTTACCTCAGACAAGTCATCAGTGTCTACAGCTCGTCAGTTCACCAGAGAAATTAAGTCTAGAGAAGATTTCACAAAATATAAGACTATATACTTATTATATTTTACTTTACCTGTTAGTGATGTCTTAATTACTTAATGTAGGCTATATTTAAATAAATCGTTTATAAAACAAGTTATGACAGCCACTGTGTAAATGATTATATTTCAACAGCAAATAGAAATGGTAGGCTATAATTTAATTTTAATTTGAGTGTTGATTATTATAGTTAAAAACAAATAGTAATTAAATTTAAGTTTGGGCTCTGTTGTTAATTGTAGCCTTATAGTAAAGAGCTCCCTATAGTTTAGTTTTTTATAGATTTTTTTTTATTTTATGAAGTAGATTTAAAGAAAATTTTAATTCTAATTGAATTTATTTAAAGAAAGAGCAATTTTTCAGTAAAACAGTACTGAAACCGTACCGAACCGTGACGTCAAAGCCGAGGTACATACCGAACTGTAATGTTTGTGTACCGTTACACCCCTAGTGTGTGCATTTTTTTTTTTCTTCTAGTTTTTTTTTTCAAACATAAAAGCCAAAATTGACAGAAGTCAACCTTGAGATACGAAATTGACAAAATCATAATTATGAGATAAAAAATTTAGATTTTTTTGTACTTGGCAGAAATGGCCTATCATCTATATCCGCATCGCGGATAAAACTCAAACAGTTGAGTTTTACCGTTTTCGAATCCATTCAGCCGATCTCCGGGATCTCTTTGGTCATTTTTAAGCGAGATGCTAATGGTCTAATCACATTCAATGATCTATGCTAAGCTACAGCTAAAAGTGCTACCGCCAGACCCGGAGATCGGCTGAATGGATTCGAAAACGGTAAAACTCAACTGTTTAACTCTAGGGGAGTTGGAAAAGCAGCCTATTTTCAAAAATAGTGGAGTGTTCCTTTAAGGAGTTGCAGAAACCCTGATGAGTAGGCATATAGTATACAAATCATGTAGCAGATCTAGACAGGTGGTGCTGGGGGAGGTGGAGGGTTTCAGACGAATCTCAAATGCATCCGCAGCAAAATCAGCCAATTAGCTTGTGCCATGTAGTAAATTATATGATTTATAATTCCAAGCAGATTGCATATACATATTTGGTGAGAAATATTTACTGTTTAATCATGTATTCATGTATACTTTTGTCAGTATAGGTGGCTATACCTGCTGTAGGTCCTTGCGGGTCAGGTTCCATTTCTTAATGCCGTTGTCTCTGGAGCCGCTAAACAGACAATCTCCCTGAACCACCAGGGACTCGATGCCATCGTAGTGGGGCGGTTCGAAGTTATGAGTGGGGCTGATACTACCTACAGCACCCTCTGTCACATCAAACATCTGCAGAAACAAATCACACATCTAATCACATCATATATATTGAGATTTCAAGTTATAGGGACCATATATGCTCAGTCTAAAGGCCACTGCAAACAGCATCAGTATATCATGTAACAGGAAGTGGACAGGTACATTTACTCATTCACTGCGCATCACATCAGTACACAAATGTGGCTCAAAATAAACTTTACATGCTTTTTGTTGTATAGAAAGCATCACACATAACATGTAAGGGCCACGTTGTGGCCATGAAATAAGAATTTGTTTCCACAAATTATTAGGGAAGTATTTAGTACAACATGGAAAAGATTGAACTAAAACAAGGCCACAAAAGGGCCTTTCGCACCGCAGGAACCTTTTCATAGTACCAGAACTAATTGTGGAACTACCCACTTTTTGGCGTTTTCGCACCGCCGGAACTGGGAGCGATTTTAGTACCGGACTGCCTTTTTCGCAGACCTAATAGATATGTTAGATAATCTGTTACAAAAAGTTAGAATGAAATGTAGATGGTTTTTATAAATGTGTATCCTAGCCTGTCCCAAGATTGTGACCTTCCAACAAATAACATCTTACAGCTTACTTTTGGCATAATCTGTTTAATGATCAGTGTATTCATTATAGTTACTAAGAGTAACTAAAAGTACTAAACAGTATTTAATTTTAGTAGTATGTCGTTTTCAAACTATATTAAGACATTTGGGGCCAGATTCACTAAACGGGGCAAATTAGTGTTAGAGTGCAATTCCATTAAAGCGCAGATGGGAGGGGAAAATTCTGCAGGTGATTTACTAACAATGCACACAATAAAGAACACAATAATGACAGCGCAATCTACCAAGAGTAGTGCAAATTGCCGCCTGCTTTAAGACATGCTTTTTTGGCCGTTAAATAATGGTGCAAATACCAGTAATTTGATGAGTGCAAACATTAGTAAATCGCGTTGCGTAATTCATTTTAATACTCTCCTCCCATAAATTTTGCATTTGAAAGGGAAACTCCAGCAAATGCATATTCAGTAAGGTCAGGTGCAAAAATAACTGTGTCCACGCCTTTTCAGCGCTAATTCTTTAAATCCTGACAGTACTACTTTAACGCCAAAAGACTGTCTGCTCTGGCGCAAGCAGTTAGTCAATCTGGCTCTTACACTCTAAAAAATGCTGGGTTAAATACAACCCAGTGCTGGGTAACCCAGCATTTTTTAGAGTGTAGAATTTTGGTAAGAGAGATGAAGATAATAATAACCTCAATAAAATAAACAAAAAATAAAAGAGCTCATAACTTGACTTCCTGAGAATGATAGTTAAAATGGTCTGAAGATTGAATTTCAGGCTCCATTTTGCACCCTAATTGTGGAAAGTGCCAGCTAACGTTTTCAAAATGACCACTGCAGATAAATATACAAACCTTGATGTAGTGATCCTTGGAGCCCGTGATAACTAGATCCTGTCCATTCCCAGTCTGATCAACAGTCAAGCACATGACCGGACCCAGATGACCCATCAGTTTCCCGGTACACACAAATCTGACAGAAAGAGATGGAAAACAAGTGAAAGAATTAGATATATGATGTAGCAAATAAATGAAATAAAGGATGCTGGGCCAAACTTATACCGTCTCAGGTCCCACACACGAACAGAGTTGCCTGCGGCAGCATAGAGAACAGTTCCAGACGGGTTCAGAAAGATCTGGTTGATCTGGTTCTCGCCGGCCGGGATGGTCACGGTGCGGTTCGTACTGGCTGCACATGTGTCACCAGTGTTCACCAGACCCGACGATCTGAAGGTAGAAATGCACAATCACAGACTGAGAAAATATAAATAATACCAAATGGCCATTTTAAATTTAATTAATACATTTTTAATTACTTCATGTTTTTACGAACATTGTCTCAAGCAGCATCACAAGTAACGTTAGTTAAGTAATCAGATTTTTTTTTCAAGTAGCTAGTAAAGTAACACATTACTTTTTTTACAGTACAATTAAATAGATCTGAGTTACTTTTTCAAATAGTAACGCCACTTACTTTGTTTTCCCATTTATTGACTGACAATGCCTTTGTTGCTGACCCTTGATGATCCAATTCAACCATACTAAGCAAAAATGACTAAACATAACATTTATGTTTGATTTTTTTTCTTATTGCTGAAGAGTGCTGAACTTTCTTTTTCCTGCACCCTCTACTGTACAGATGTGAATTTACATTTCCTTCAGCCTGAGGCTTATTCATTTCACTTTTGGTGTGAAAGGGCTTTTACATTTCCCAAAGACATAACTTTTTATATTAAAAATAAACAAGCAAGCCCAGCACAAATGAGAAAAAGTAACACAAGAGCAATGTAACACATTATTTTACATAAAAATAATTAACACAATATTGTAATGCATTACATTTAAAAATAACTTTCCCCAACAAAGGTCATCTGATGCAAATTTGATAAAGACCCAAACAAAGCTGTTGAATAAGTCAAAATAGAATGTTTTCATTTCACATTTTTAATTAAATTTTTTTTGTGCTTTAAAGAAATACACTTATTTTGTTGTGTTGACTAACATATTAAAGAACATGTAAAGTACTTATAATTGGATAGGGTTAGGATTAGTGTTACTTGCATGTAATTATGCATAATTTATGGTTATTATAATAGTAAGCACATGTAACGTGTAACAAGGACACCTTAAAATAAAGTGTTACCTACATTTTCATTTAATTGCACTTATGTAATTAAGTGTTCAAAAACATGACATGTGGTATTGGTATTCTGATAATCCTAATTTGAAGAATGCTTGTAGTTTCTTTGATATGCACGTTAGGTTGGACAGGTACTCACGTGAGTGTCCGGATGCACTTTGCGGAGTCACGGATGTCCCAGACTTTGATGTAGGAGGTGGAGACCGTGAACACCAAGCTGGAGCTGTAACGCACAGATACCACATTGTTGGGGTGGCCGCCTAGAGACATGATCTCCTGTCCCGTGACCAGGTTCCACACCTTACAAGTCCGGTCTGAAAGCGGAAACAGGGCCAGTTTATAAAAAGTGGTTAGACCAATTATTCTTACTAAGAAGTACTAAAAAATTAAGGAACTGGAAGGGTTAATCTCATAACTTTCTGCTCTTGGTAACTCTGGAACTGCCCTATCCTGGTTCACTTCCTACCACTTCCCACATCTCCAGTACTGCCTCTGTCTCACACGGTGTTCCCCAGGGTTCTGTTCTTGGGCCTTGACTGTTCATCATGGCTTTAACTTCCATTGCTACACACACAACTTTACATCTGTTCTCAGTGCACTGCTCCTTTCCCCACAAACTCTGTATCGGCTTGTATCGATGACATAAATGTGAGGATGAGTAGTCATTTTTTTCTCAAACTCAACACTGATAAAATAGATCTACTTATTGCTGGTCCTTTTCAATTTGCATCCTGTTTCTGTGCTGACAGTGTTAATATTGCTGGAGTGCTGGTTTGACTCCTTCAATTCTCTCTTCTATGGCTTACCTATCACAACAATAAATAAGCTCTAATTCATTCAGAACTCCACCGCTAGGGTTCTCACATACCAATAAACTCTCTCCACATAACTTCTACTCTACGCAGACCACATCGGCTACCCATTCACTTACATATTCAATACAAGATTCTTCTTATCATCACATTCAGGGCCTTCATGATCTTGCCCCCATACATTTCTCACCCACCCTCATGAACTGTTTTCATGCTATGTTATGTTAACTATGCTCAGTGTATTGTCACTGTATTGTCTCTTTGCCTGCTGTTGTGTTTACTAAAGCAACCTGGTTGGATAAGCACAACATAATCATACTAGCATAAACTATATAATGAATGTTGAACGGTGTTCTGACCTTTTGACCCAGTGAATAGGAGGTCATCTGTGGAGTCAACACACAGTACAGCTTTACTGTGACCCTCGGCTATATGAATACACTGCAGTGAGCCACCACGACTGCTCTTCGACACAGGAACAGGGTTGATGACACCTCTGACGCATGTCAAAAAAATCAACAATCAGTAGATTCCTCCATTAAATCTTGTGTATCGAGACATTGTCTTCTATCCAAACATTGCAGCAAACAGTGTCATAAAAATACTTTCCTGATTACCTCTTTACCTGTATATTTATCTATATATTTCATGTAATCAAATGTATTAGACAATGGAAACAGGCAAAACAAAGCGTAGTTTTGAAGACTCTGAGTGGTGGTAATATCTCCAGAAGTGTCCATCCCACCAACATTTCTCCCACAGCAAATCAGAATCTCATGCAGGATGTTTTAACAAAATACCAGACAAACTTTCAATAAACTGTAGCCATCTCTAACATCAGCTAAGCTCAATGTTTATGAACAATTAACAATTAAAAAAACCCACGTTTGTCAGGAGGTTTTCTAAATAAACAAACAATCAAAAAGAGAATACCATGAAGAAGACAAATTCTTTTATGGCACTGTATGATTTTTCAAAAATAGTTTATGAAACAAGTACGACAGGGCAAGCATGCCAATACTGTCCAGAAATGTATCTACATGCAATGAAAAAAACATGTCTGATGCAAAACCAAATAGAAAAACTAAAAGAAATCAGAAAGTTGAATTGGAGTGGAGAGGCCTGTAAAATCCCTTTTGTTTGAGAAAAGAACAGGGAAAGACTGAAGCACAATAAAATTTAAACCTAAACCCAAACAATCTCATTTATAGTCACATTCATGTATTTTCTAGTATATATATATGTTACAAATATATATTAATTGTGTACATGTTATTACATAATTTGGCAATAATTAATTAATTAATAATCACCCTAATTCCTGTCGATATAAAAATTCTATTTAAAAGCAGTTTAAATACACATTCCCAAATTTTAAACCAGAACAGATGATGATGTTAACTTTGCCCACTTTGGTCCTACAGACTATGATTTACTGATACAGTCTTGTCAGATGCATGGAGACATTATGCTGGGTCCCGCCCACAGGGTGGAACTCACTCTAGGCTCCTCCCATAACCACTGAAAACGTCTCAGGTTACTTATGTAACCATGGTTCCCTGAGTAGGGAACGAGACACTGCGTCCTCTAGGGGTCGCTATGGGGACGCCTCGTCGTGACCCGTGTCTGAAGCATACATTGATTTATTTTTTAATTTTTTTCCTTGGAAAACGCTCGCAGTGCACGCTGATTGCCCCCTCGGAGACATCGCGTGTTCCCATGAAAGGGAACACTTTAAATACATGCACATTCACATACTCACAAATACCCACACACAGAGAAATCTGTTATTCAATTAACATATGAAAATAGTCTAATTTAAATGCAAATTAAAAACCAAAACACTTCAGATGCAAATAATCAGAGTAGTCAGCATTTGTAAGGCAAAAACTTCTCGTGGCCTCAGTTTACATTGTGTTATGTAAGTTCTAGAGAAAATATTATAACTGAACTGGTATATCACTCTGCAGGTCAACAGAAGGATTTTAGTTTCCGTCTTGTGGTGAAAAACATTGGCCTGGTCATCCCCTTAGAGACATTTAATTTTGTAAGGACACTTATTTGTTTTAGACTACTGTTCATTGACTACCATGCGACAAGTTCTGCAGGGCAAAATCTATGACTACTGTACTTTCAAAGCAAAGCCAATTTGGCATTTTGTGGCCACTTTTTATGTGGACTGCTAATAACACGACTATTGACAATACTCTGAATTAGAAAATGCCATGTAAATACCATTTTCTGGATTACTGAAAACAATCATTTGTCTAAATTGGAGTTTCGACCCCCTTCTGAGCTGTACACAATATGCGATTAATTCTCATTCTTCTCATTCTTAATAAAGCCAGTAGTGTGATTATTGCAAAGTAAAGTGGCGTTTGTTTGACGTGTTAGGGTAAGAGTCAGAGAACATGCTTCTTCAAAACCTGATTTTTTTTCTTATCTTATATGCCAAACTTTCTACATACAATACTGTTTGCAGTATTCTGTTTCAAAGGAGATCTAAAAAAACAACAACAACACAAACAGGCAGACACCAAAACCTCCAAAAACTGCAGTAGTAACTTTCTGCCACTGGGGAGTGCTAGCTCTTACTGTGTGATCTCTTTGGCTTTGGCCTTGTCAGCCAGGGATTGTCCCCTGTCATAAGTCTTCCTGCGAGACAGAGGGGATGGTTCCAGGACTCTCTTTTGCCCACCTGCTGGAAGTCTGTTGCCAGAGCTGCTACTTTAAGATCCATTTGCAACGTGAAAGACAGAAACATAAAATAAAACACAAGTACTGAAAAAAAAAAAGACACAAACATAAAATGGCCAGCATGCATAATAAAAGACATATCTGCTACTTCTGACAAATAGATATTTTGAAAATATATGCTACTTTTGACAAACAGATATTTTGAATATACTGTATCTGCTACTTCTGACAAACAGATATTTTGAAAATATCCGCTACTTCTGACAAACAGATTTTTTTAATATATCGGCTACTTCTGACAAACAGATATTTTGAAAATATCTGCTACTTCTGACAAACATATTTTTTGAATATATCCGCTACTTCTGGTAAACAGATATTTTGAATATATCGGCTACTTCTGGCAAACAGATATTTTGAATATATCGGCTACTTCTGACAAACAGATATTTTGAATATATCGGCTACTTCTGGCAAACCGATATTTTGAAAATATCGGCTACTTCTGACAAACAGATATTTTGAATATATCGGCTACAAACAGATTTTTTGAATATATCCGCTACTTCTGGCAAACCGATATTTTGAAAATATCCGCTACTTCTGACAAACAGATATTTTGAAAATATCCGCTACTTCTGACAAACAGATTTTTTTGAATATATCGGCTACTTCTGACAAACAGATATTTTGAACGTATCTGCTACTTCTGACAAACAGATATTTTGAAAATATATGCTACTTCTGACAGATATTTTGAAAATATCTGCTACTTCTGACAAACAGATTTTTTGAATATATCCGCTACTTCTGACAAACAGATATTTTGAAAATATCTGCTACTTCTGACAAACAGATTGAATATATCGGCTACTTCTGGCAAACAGATATTTTGAATATATCGGCTACTTCTGGTAAACAGATATTTTGAACATATCTGCTACTTCTGACAAACAGATACTTTGAAAATATATGCTACTTCTGACAAACAGATATTTTGAATATATCGGCTACTTCTGGTAAACAGATATTTTGAACATATCTGCTACTTCTGACATACAGATACTTTGAAAATATATGCTACTTCTGACAAACTGATATTTTGAAAATATCCGCTACTTCTGACAAACAGATATTTTGAAAATATCCGCTACTTCTGACAAACAGATTTTTTTGAATATATCGCTACTTCTGACAAACAGATATTTTGAAAATATCTGCTACTTCTGACAAACAGATATTTTGAAAATATCCCTTACTTCTGGCAAACTGTTAGAGCAAACCTGAAAAATTCTTCACAGCTGGTAAACCTTTCAAGTGAAATGTGATTATTCAGGTTTTTTCAACTTGTAAATGGGAAAAAAGTAAAACGCTTTCATGCAACTTAAAATGTTTGGAATGCTTGTCAGACATTTCTATTCAGATTTCCAACATAGATGTCTGCCTGTCATTTACTTAATACAACTTGTCTCAGCCTGTTGCTGTAGATCATCACAGTTGTGTTATTTTTGACCACACTCCCTTGTAAAAACTGTGTACAGCTCTTCCCGCTAGATAAGTAGTCCCCATGGCTTACTATGCTATTGTCATCTAGCATCCAGTAGTCCAAGTTCCAAGAGAAATAAAAGTTATTATAATAAAATAGTTAGGTCCAAAAGTTTTTACCATCAGTACCAAACAAAGTTTTGTTGTTTAGTGTTGTTAGCCACTCAGAACACGTGGAACCGCAATGCAATTCAAGTGAATAACACCCTATATTAGAGAAGACCTTCGGTGATGTTATCTGTATTAACAGCTACTGTAAACTGAAAGTGACCAGATGAGATCAGCCCTAACAAGGTACAACATTTAGTGAAAGAAAAAACATTGTAAAGTAAACATAAAACAGGAGTAGCTAGTTCATGCATGACGTGAGGTGGAGCAGTTAGTAAGCGCTCAGCATTTAGTCAGCAAGGTTTAAGATTACTATATACTTACATACTGCCCATTCTAGAGGACAAGCCAGCAGCAGGGAGCATGTAGTCCCGATCTCTGACTGTATTTCCAGCTGACTCCAGGTCTCCAGCTCCCTCGAATGTCTCAGCCATTGGGTGTAGAGGAACGGAGAAGTCTCTTGTTGGTGTGTCGGGGCCAGAGTCACAGTTGTTTACATAGAGTAACTCCATCTGAGTAGTGGTCCTTCTTCGGGCCTTTGCAATTATTGCAAAACAAATGGTCGTGGTTAGTTAAGTAAGGAACAGGAATTGGTTGTCATTTAGCAAAGCTTTCATCCAAAGTTACTTATTAGGTTCAGTCCAACTGAGATTAGGGGTCTCAATAAAGGTCACATTGATCCTAGCTCATGGATCACCCTTTGAATGGTTTGCACCTAAAATCGCTTGATAACCAAGCTTTGGGTAAGGTAAAATTAAGGTAATTTCTCCCATACCTTAGTCCTAGATTTAGTCTCGCCACATAACTTCATGAGGTCTGAGGCCAGGGTGCTGAATTATGGGAAAAGATATTGACTTAGGTTTGCTCATTCAATGAAGCACAGTAATGAAAACAAACATATTTGTCATTAGCAGATTAACTTACTTTCCTTCCACTGCAGGACTTAGGGTCGACTCGTCGCTACTACTGTCATCACCATTTTCTAATGTAGAAAAAGAAATAAGAGAGTGTACATTAAAAGAACCACAAATGGGGCATTTAATTTACATCAGAAGAATTCCTTGGAAGGACTTGCAAAATTGTTGAATTAAGGCAAAATCACGCCAACGCTGTTATCTGTGATGTTGAAAAGAGGCTTTTGAGAATGTGGTAGTAAAAAAAAAAAAAAAAAAGCAAATGAGGATAAATTAAGCATAGCGCTACCATGCTAGTTTCCTTAGTTGCCGTGAAACGCTGATCCAAACCGGTTTCTGATATCAGCTGTGACCAGAAAGAGGCTATCATCAAAGTTAGAGCAAAAAATGTTGTGGAGAAGAGGAATGAGGGAGCACAAATGGTAAACCATTCAAAAAGGAGGGAAAACATTAGTCGTACATGGTCTGGTAGAGACGCTTGTTTTCCTGCTGCCAAACTTTGATGTATGTTAATGCTAATAAGTAGCTGGTTGCTAGCTGGGGATTGATGTTTTAATATGGTAAGAACCGGTAGAGGAGGTGAGGACAGATGAACAGAAGTCTCATGCACCTGCGGACGTGACCGCTAGTCTGTGGTTAGTCCGAAGAGGTAGACCCATGCACTCATTACAGAGAGAGTGTGGCTACTGCCACCTGTAAAGTCACAAGCCAGGAGTGCTAAAGCAGGTTGGAAATAAACTTTGCAGGATGGTTGGTCCCCAGGAGCAGGGTTGAAGACCTATGGTTTAGACGATCTCTTCCAGTCTAAACAGGTGGTTCTTGGGCAACATAAGCTGCAATGTGGACCAGACTTAATGCTGATGGTGAGACCACAAACTAAACACACCATAGAGTTCTGCGTTGTAGTCTAGACCAGCTCATTTGAGTCCAAGTACAGACTCAGACCTGAGTAGGTTGAGTGCGAGTCAAGACAGAGACAATTGGAGGGTCGAGTCCGAGTCAAGACTGATTCCAAATGCTCCCAAGAATAGTGAGACATTGGCTTACACAACTCCATGACTAGTCAACACAGACCCAACACCCAACACCCAATCAACTAGTGGCAGAACTAATCAACTAGTTGGTGCAACTCCTAGATCAGGAGTAGCCAATACCGCTCCTTGGAGGGCTTAACTTCCTGCAGACGTCAGTTCCAAACCTGCTCCAACGCACATGCTTGTTATTTTCAAGTAATCCTGAAGACTTTGATTAACTATACTGAACAAAATTATAAACGCAACACTTTTGTTTTTGCCCCCATTTTTCATGAGCTGAACTCAAAGATCTAAGACTTTTTCTATGTACACAAAAGGCCTATTTCTCTCAAATATTGTTCACAAATCTGTCTAAATCTGTGTTAGTGAGCACTTCTCCTTTGCCAAGATAATCCATCCACCTCACAGGTGTGGCACATCAAGATGCTGATTAGACAGCATGATAATTGCACAGGTGTGCCTTAGGCTGGCCACAAGAAAAGGCCACTCTAAAATGTGCAGTTTTACTGTATTGGGGGGTCCGTACTGCGTCTTGCTTAAGACGCATATGGGAAAAAGC
>NW_015640057.1:590688-602340 GCF_001515625.1 Sinocyclocheilus rhinocerous
TAAAACTGTACATTTTAGAGTGGCCTTTTATTGTGGCCAGTCTAAGGCACACCTGTGCAATAATCATGTTGTCTAATCAGCATCTTGATATGCCTCACCTGTGAGGTGGATGGATTATCTTGGCAAAGGAGAAGTGCTCACTAACACAGATTTAGACAGATTTGTGAACAATATTTGAGAGAAATAGGCCTTTTGTGTACATAGAAAAAGTCTTAGATCTTTGAGTTCAGCTCATGAAAAATGGGGGCAAAAACAAAAGTGTTGCGTTTATAATTTTGTTCAGTGTAGTTCAGGTATGTTTTTTTTAAGATTTATTATTGGCGTTTTTTGCCTTTATTACAATAGGACAGTGTAGACGAGACAGAAAGCGAAGTGGGAGAGAGAGGGTGGGTAGGATCTGGAAAGGTCCTCGAGCCGGGAATTGAACTCGGACGCCCGTAACGCAACAGCGTCATATGTCGGCGCACTGCCCCACTAGTCTATTGGCACCGATGGTTCAGGTATGTTTGACTAAGATTAGAGCTGCAGGATAGAAGCCCTCCAGGTACAGGGTTGGCTATGCCTGCCCTAGAGTCTACAGATGCATTTGTGAGTTTTTGCAGAATCATAAAAAAGTCCTAGGTTTCTTAGGATTGGCAAAATTGGTAACTATTACCGCTTTTCTACTGGGACTGGTGCAGGAGCAAGAGTGGAGGCTTGGCCAGGGCTCGTTTTCCAGTGACCAATGACTGATCAAGACCAGCAAGATTTCAGGCTGGTTTGGAAACAGAATTTGGGCACCAAATATTTTTTGTGTATGGAAAAGCACAGCTCAATTTCAGATTTGGCACTGGCACCAGCCCCAGAAAAGCAGAATCTGAGCATTCTGGCATGCTAGCAGGGCTGAGCAGTACAGTCGAGGTCTCTATGTAATTCCTAGGGCCTGGGGTCAAGGTCCTAAAGGATAAGCCCCAGGAAGAGTGTCCCTACCTTGCAGAGCGTTCCCCAACAACGCATCCAGTTCTGGGTTAAACTCTGCCTTCTCTTTCAGCATGTGGAAGAGCAGCTGGTTTTGGGTGGCACTGTTGATCTCAGTTTGCTTGAGACGCCCTTCCAACACCTTTATCTGAGATTCCTTCTGAGCAGCCTGCAGACCCTGAAAGCACACAATCAGGATGAATGACAAATGTGCTAATGCTTGAAAAATGATTGAAACTGTATGAGAATTGATCTTTTCACTTTATAGACTCTAACACAGAAGACCAAGCAGGGTAACAGTTTTGTGACTGGATACCTTGTTGATAGCCATGGACATAAAATGATCCAGTAGGAATCGAGTTTCAGACAGAGTGCAGGAACCAACCACAGCCGAGACATCAACAGCATCACCCTCCTCCTACATATGAACAACAACAGTAAGCCCTCGATATAATTCAGTCAAACTCCATTTATACTAACTTCAATGGTTTGATTTAGGCTGCATTTACATTGCATGGTGACCCAATTTCAATTTTTTTCCTCAAATGTGGCACAGATCGGATATGACCCACAAACGTGTAAGCAGGAAAAAACACATGGATTTCGATATTCTCAGATCGGTTTCAGGCTTCATTCATATGTAGAAATAAATCTGATGTGAATCGGATACGTGCATTTGCGTCTGCCATGTAAGCAGACAGATCGGATATTTCAGGTGGACGCTTTCCTGGACAGATGCTTTCATGGTTTTCCCACGGAACTGAGCTACTTTTATACTGTTGTTTGATGGAGTGGATTCCCGACGGAGGAAAACCATGGAAAAAACATGACTGGGCTAGTTTTGATTAACAAGTACTCTAGTTTCGTTTTGCAGACCTGGCAACCCTGTTTCCAGATCAGTATGTCTATCTTTGTTTGTTTTGCCAAGCGTATAGAAGAAGAAGAAGATGTTTTATTTATATAGTGCCTTTCCATAGCTCAAGGTCACTTTACATAATGCTAAATTTGTATAGTGTAATTGCAGAGATTTAAAGAAAACTTCCAGTGGTTTAATACAATAATTAAAGAATACAGATCTAAGTAGTTTTATTGATTAAAATCAGATAATCAGAATTTGATCATTTCAGTTAAATGACCGAAACATTACAAAGGGTAATTTCGGTGATGGTACCTAACGTCAGTGAAATCATTCAGAATCATTTCATTGAACTGATGCAGTGTCATTACAGTAAACTGATTCAGATCATCAGCTTTAATTAATTAATTACATTTGTATCTTTGCTCTGTTGTATTTATTTGTGTTATTACTTGTAATTTGTTTAATTGTTCTTATTTTACTACTAAATGTTTTCTCTTTAATAATGTTTAAACTTTATATTAGTTAGGCTAGTAGTTTTTGTATCAAAAATGGAATTACAAATTGTGAAATTTCACTTCTATCTAAAAATGTGTTCATAAAACAAGTGAAATACTACACAACTACTTCAGATATGTGGTCAAGCAGAACGCTGCATTTATGAATGTAATGTATGTGTGTGTAAAGAAAGATTGTGATTAATCTTGTGATTAAGAAATCGCAATATTGATCAAAAAAATCGTGATCGTTTTTTGTCCATATCACACACAGACCTAGTCTATATGTGGTTGTTCATTGCTATAAAGTAAAGACGGTTACATCTTACAAAAGATCTATGTAGTATAACCAAATTACATTTATTTTCATATTAAACATCACAACAGACAATTACCACTCAGTTTAGCACTTTCAAACATGATATTTAATCTTAAATTAATCATAAAAATATATTTACATGAATATACATGGATGTACTATATACGTATGTACATTATTACACAATCATACGTTAATATATAATTTATTTATTTACATAAATATATTATGTCATCATAGTTTAATAAACTGTACACGATGCAAGTGTTCTGGGAGTAGGGAGCAGTGAACACTACGTAGTGATCCTGTCAATCGGAAAGCATCTAAAGCAGTTTCAGCCAACTGATTGCGAGTCGCCTCACCTTGGCTTCCTCCATCTGCATGATGTTGGCCTGGCAGTCAGAGATGCTGTCGTTGATGTAGTCGATGTTGGCCAGCAGAGACTCCAGCTCCTCATTCAGAGACTGAACGTCTTTTTCTACCTCCGGTTCTTCTGCCAGCAGTCTCTCTCTCTTTCTGCCGATCTTATCCCGCCGGCGCGTCAGCTCTTCACGTTGCTGTGAAAGGGATTTCAAATGACGAGAAGCTGAACAATTTTGTACATAGCCTTATTTTTCTTTTTATTTTAGTAAATGTTATCGCCAGTGTTGGGGTAATGCATTACAAGTAACAAGTTATGTAATCAGATTACTTTTCTATATCACTATGAGTTACTTTTTCAAATAAGTAATGCGTGTTACTTTGTTTTCCCATGTATTCACTGCCAGCTCTCCGGTCCCCATGTTGAGAGAAATCGGTAGTAAATTCCTGAGGTTTATTAATTTCACTTTTGGTGTAAAAGGGCCTTTACAATTGCCAAAATTACTTTAGATTTTTTTTGTTATTAAAAAGCAAATAAGCAAGCCCGGCCCAGCCCAGGTGACAAAAAGTAACGCAAAAGTAACATAACGCATTACTTTCCATAAAAAGTAACTAAGTAATGCAATTTGTTACTTTTTTATGTACTGTAATGCATTACTTTTAAAAGTAACTTTCACCTACACTAGTTATCTCACAATTACATAATTTAACATTGTTAAGTAGGTAAAAGGTTGATTCATACCTTTAGAAGACGATTCATGTCGGTCTCCATGTTGGAAATGGTCATGCGTTGCATGATAATATCTGAGACACGGCGTTCCAGACTCTGCCATTTCCCACGAGCCACTCGGGTAGAGTACGCCCCAACCGGCCTGCGATGGTACAATCTAAAGCAAACAGTTGTCCGTCACTGCAGAATGAGGTCATCTCCAGTACACACATGACCGCACATGAAGCCTGTATAATGTACCTGGCTCCATTAGGTGCTCCTGAGGCCGAGTATGTGCGACCTGCAGGTGGTCTGTGAGAGAGGTCCTGGCTTGCCTCCAGCAGGTTCACCTTTCGTGTGACCTTTCCTGATATGGGTCGCACCTGTCTCCTCAGAGAGGTCACCTGAGACACAGCAGCAATCAGTACAGGAAACCTTGGGAAAATGCAGTTTAGCCTCTTCTAACTTGCCAAAATGAACTGAGAGATTAAGAAAATTAAATATATCTAAATACCCAAATTGAAGGATCAATGTTTGTAGGGTAATTTTTCACTTACATAGTAGTAAATCTTCATAATGTTCAAATGTATTCTATGATTTAAGTATTTAGATAATAAATCTACAACTTAGAGGCTCCAAAAAGCATCTGGGAACTTATAGTATTTATCACAATTTTTAATTAGCTTTTATTTTTTATATATATATATATATATAGATCATTTTAGTAATTTTAATTTAATGTAGCTTTATATTATACTTACAATTATACTTATTTTTTTCAGTTAGTTGCCAACGCATAGTGTATAGGTGCATCAGTGTAGTTTTAGTATTATTTATATAATATTATAACATTAAATCATTAGCTTTTATTTTAATATTTTCAGCTTTAGTTTAAGTTTTAGTAATTTTATTATGTGCTTTTTAAATGTTAATTATTATTATAATTTTTTTTTTCAGTTTTAGTAATTGTAGTACTTCCAACTTTAACTTATTTTATTTCAGTTACTTGCCAGGGCAACATTCAATTTTTAAATTTAATTAACATAACATAACATAACATAATATAATATAATATAATATAATATAATATAATATAATATAATATAATATAATATAATATAATATAATATAATATAATATAATATAATATAATATAATATAATATAATATAATATAATATAATTCATCTGTATTTCAGTTACCAAAAACTATTTTTAAGTGCTTAAGTGCATTATATAACAAAAATATCAAAGCAAGTGATTTTTATTTTCAGGGTATTTGCATGTTTAAAAAATGAAATGCATAACCTTAATAATATATTTTAAATTAATAAATATGATTGCGTAATTAAAAACATATCAATGAGTCACACTTTGGAGGTGCAGTAGAGGCAAAATTGAGGGGAATATTTCACCTCCTCAGTCTTCCTGCGCAGGATAAGTTCCTGTTGTCTCTTCTGAGCTTCAAGCAGTTTTAGCTGATGCTGTACAAGAGAAAAACACACAGCACACTGAATGTATTTCACTGTCAGTTAGCTCTTTCATGCTGCATTAGTGTTATCCTCCCATCATGCACCTCTTGTTTGCGCTGGTCCTTCTTAAGTGTGGCGATCTCTCGGTTCCTGCGGGATTCGGCCATCCTGCTCTTCTCCTGCTGCTCCTTCATCTGCTTCATCAGACGCACCTGGCAACAGCCACCATAGCAACAGTCAGCTCATTTCAGTACTGGATTAGCTGTAGGATTCAGGCCATACACATTCATTAGATCAGAGTGTGGACTTGTTTGCAATAGCCACCAAACTACTTATATAACACATAAGGAGAGTAGTAAAGTAGTATGAAATTCTATTAATGTCATAGTTTAAGTCTTAGAATTATCTTAACTTTTCTCATGTAATATTTTTTTTGGGGGGGGAATAACCAAAATTATTAATATGATTAACTGTGATAAATTCAATTTTATAACTGGCATATCATGGAATCAATTTGATTTTGATTTAGTATATACAGTACATATACATATATACAATACATACACACACACACACACACACACATATTATATATATATATATATATATATATATATATTTATGCATTTTCATGAAGGGTAATAATTCTGATACTGATATTACATCTGGAATTGCCAATTTATAAAAATGGAATACAATTTAAATTAATTTGAACTATTGATATTTCTAAAAGATGTTGATTAGTAGTACACTTGTGTGCTTATAACACAATAAATGATATAATTTTGGATGTCAATGTTTATTTTTATAGTCATCTATAAACAATTTAGTGCAGATTTTGATAAAAGGAGCCAATTCTTCAATGATCTCTGCAGTATGTTGGTGTAGGGGTGCTGCGTCTGTGGACCACTAGGAGGCGCTGTTGATAATCAAATATTTTATGCTGTAACGGTGATTCAGCATGTTTCAGTGATTCAGTGCACAGCCATGTCTCCATGGTGACTCTCACTTTGGTTTTCTTCATATCCGCCAGATCCAGCTGTAGCTTCTTCAGTTGCTTCTCGTACTGTGACTGGTTCTTCAGTAGACGAGCGTGTTCCTTCTGAGCCGCCTGTAGTTTCTGGAGCTCTTTGTTCATGACGCCGAGTTTCTTCTCGTACTCTGCTTTTATCCGTTTGGTCTTGTCCTCAGAGCATGACTCCACAGAGCCTAAAACAACACAAAACAAACATACCGCGCAACAAAACAAAATAAACAACCCCCCACAAAACAAAATACAACAAAACATAACATAAAAAACAATACAAAACAAAACAAACAAAAAACACAAAACATAACAAGACAAGACAAAAAAAACAACAAAAACAAAACAAAACAAAACAAAAAAACCCACAAAACACAAGAAGACAAGACAAAACATGAAACAACACAGAACAACAAAAAACACGAAACATAACACAACAAAAACAAACATAACATAAAAAACAATATAAAACAAGCAAATAAACAAAGACAAGAAACAAAACAGAATTTCTTCAGCTTTTATCAGTGCTGACGCAAACATGATCTTCACGCTAGGAGCACTGAATGTGTGTTAGAAGCCATGGCTCCGAAATTAATTTAATAACTTATTGCGTCATATTTTATCATAAAGTCATCATGAAATTTACGCTATTTATGAATGTTTCTGGCCTCATTGTGAATGATTAATTACTGCATGCCCAAAGAAACACTTTAATAATCTTTCATTAAACTTCAATAACTACTTATAACTACTTATAGTCAAAAAAATACTTATTTTTAACTCCTCCCCCAAACGACCAGGCTGCATTCTGGTAGCAGTGCCCACTTTTTAAAACTCAATCTATTCCTGATGGATACAAATAAAAACCTACACTTTTCTTCTGGTTAAACATATGGCAGATATGAAAACTAAAATGGGCTGTTGCTGGCATGTTACGTTTATATTAATTGGACCCCAGCATCGTGCATCACGGCGTAGCGGTGGTATACGTGTCCTTACCCATGTTGTGCAGCACACGGTCTCGCTCCAGCTGCGTGTCTCTGATTTTGCTCTGCAGCATCATGAGTTTCTGCTCATACTGTTGTTTGAGCGTGTGCAGGCGTCTCTGACTGTTCTCAAGCTCATCGATCAGCTTCTGCTTGATGGCGATCTCACACGTGATGTTGGCCAGATCTGCCTGGAAGTCCTCTAATCAATGCAAAAACAATACAAACACTTATGTTTACAAAAAGACGGGCATTAAAACAGGCAACATTTTAAAATTGAAATTGGTTTAAAAAAGCAGAACTATGTGTGACCCTGGAGCACAAAAGCAGTCTTAAGTCGCTGGGGTGTATTTGTAGCAATAGCCAAAAATACATTGTATGGGTCAAAATTATAGATTTTTCTTTTATGCCAAAAATCATTAGGATATTAAGTAAATATCATGTTCCATGAAGATATTTTGTACATTTCCTACCGTAAATATATCAAAACTTAATTTTTGATTAGTAATATGCATTGCTAAGAACTTCATTTGGACAACTTTAAAGATGATTTTCTCAATATTTAGATTTTGTTGCACCCTCAGATTCCAGATTTTCAAATAGTTGTATCTCAGCTAAATATTGTCCTATCCTAACAAACCATACATCAATGGAAATATTATTTATTCAGCTTTCAGTTGCTGTATAAATCTCAATTTTGAAAAATTGACCCTTATGACTGGTTTTGTGGTCCAGGGTCACATATATTATATATGTGCTATATTGTATGTTTACAAAATAGCAAAACTCTTGTACTTCTTTAATTAAAAATAAATAGATCTGGCTTACTAAAATCCTGTTTTATATTATCATATAGCTTTCGTACTAGTATAAATCACTAAAAAGCAGTCATTTTATAAATCATATTGAGGTATAGTTATTATTTCACAGTAAACATCAGTACCCTTCTCATCCAGGTCAGAGTCAGACTCATCTGAGCTCTCCTCCGCATCCATTTCCTCTTCCTCAACGTCCTCCTCGTCTTCCTCTCCATCCCCCTCCTCACGGTCACTGGCCTCCTGAGGGAAACCATTTCATGTCAAAGACTGAATGATGAGCTCCACCTTTGAAATGTGTTCTGATAGGGCAAGCGGGCTGTCAATCATACCATCTCTGGCTCTTGATTGGTGGATTCTAACTGCTCTCTCTCGCTAATCTTCTGTCCGCCGTCATGTGTTTCATCTCTGTTGGCACTGCAGGGGGAAATCAAAACTAGGAATTAAAATCTGTTTTGTAATGTTTTTCAACATATGCTTTTTTTATAAGCAGCATAGATTGTCTGAAACAAAACAGAAAATTAGGAGGGAAGGAAAGATGGTATTATGACAGAAACATGATGCAACAGAAAAGTTAAATGATAACATTAAAAACAAAACTTGCTCTTTTGAAAACAGACAATTCAAAACTTTCTGTGACATTTTAGTAGAGAGATCAATTCTCAGTTGCTTATTAGCATGCCTATTATTAACACATTGGCTGTTTATTAGTGCTTATAAAGCACATATTCTGCATGACCATATTCTACATCCTTAATCCTTCCCAATACCTAAACTTACCAACTACCTTAACTATTAATAAGCAGCAAATTAGGAGTTTATTGAGGCAAATGCTGCAGTTAATGGTTTGTTAATAGCGAGAATTTGACTTTAAAATAAAGTGTGACCAAGTCTTCCTCTCCAGTTTACTTACACCATTTATTAAAAGCATTAAAAAATAGAAATAGAAATGTTGCCTTGGCAACTAACTGAAATATAATAAGTTTAAGTTGATGTGCTAAAATTATTAATACTGAATACTACAATTTAATACTAATATACTAACTATGACTACGAATAATAAAACAAAATTACATCTAAAAATGATAAAAACTGATAAAAATGAGAAAAGCACATTAAAACTAATGAAAAACATGAAAACTGAAAATATAAAAATTAAATATAACTCAAAATCATTAATGATTGCTATACCATTATATAAATAATACTAAATTAACCCTGCATCAGAGGATAGTCAATCATAACAGAGGTCATTTACATACAGTCATCAAAGTACAGCAGCCGAGAGAGAACGAAAAATCATCATACAAAAATAAATGTCCAGTGTTTATGGTAAGAGAATTACAAGTAAACCTTGTTTGGTGAAACATGTGTTGGTGAAATGTCACCCAGACAAGTTCTTACAAGATCTTGTGAGATTCACCCACTGCTTTAAAGGGGTCATATGATGCGATTTAAATTTTTCCTTTCTCTTTGGAGTGTTACAAGCTCTTGGTGCATAAAGAAGATCTGTAAAGTTGCAAAGACATTTAAAAAAATTATAAAAATCAAAAGAAATCAAAGTACACAAATGAAGTATAAACATTTTGTGGGCTGTTCTCCAAGACTGGAAACTACCTGCTGAGAGACAACCAGAATTAAAAGATTACGAGCAGAGATGAAACACAGGGGGTTATGGGTAATTATAGAGGGCAGCGAGGGGAAAGAGAGACACAGGGACAGACCTGTCTTCCTCCACCTCTTCCTCCTCATCCTCCTCTCGCTTGTCACTCAGCAGCTGCTGGAGTCTTCAGCGGTCAGAGGTCAGAGGTGAAGGGTGAAAGAGAGGAAACGAGGAGCACAGAGAGACAGAGAGAGAGGGTACGGTACACACATTAGTAAAGATGGCTGGTGATCACATGGAAATGTTCAATGTGGATAAGGACACATCATATTAAAATATATTATTGCTGATATGATATCCCTGTAGGTTTTTTTTTTGTTGCAGTTTTTCCCTAGTTATTTTAGTCCTCCATTGCATAAAACAACACAAAACACTGAGGAAAAACAACAACAACAACAACAACATAATTTTACAAAAATATCACAAATAAAGGAAGCTTTTAGAACTGATTCAACACAATGGAGAGCAAGTGTTATGCATTAAAGGTGAGATCGGTGTATTTTTCCTCCTTGGACTGATAGGAAATGTAGTTTGTTTGCACAATTTGGATAAAAGAGTGCCATTTTGCAGCAAGCTTTAACCCTTTCTGATACATATTTTCAATAGTTTCACTATTTTTATTATGTAAACAAACCATTGCAATATTATAAACTTGCAAGAAGATACTATCTGGGAATATATATGTGTAGTGTGCAGTGTGTGTGTTGTATCTGACCTCAGTGTGTTTCCCTACTGTTTACCACAGCATGTGTGTTTATATGTTAAACACTGTGGTATCAAATGTTCAGACATGTTCTAATTTGTTACACTGTTTATTTAAGTTTAAATTGTTAGAATGGTTTCTTCTATTATTTTGATCTTTTCATTGTTATTATTATGTTTCTCCACATATATTCCAAGTTTTCATCTTGCCACTTTCTTGGTAAAGAAAACACATTTATTTTATACTCAAATTAATCAAAATGGATTTATAGCATTTTGGAACCAAACTCTTCATATATTAAAAAATAAAAGATAATTTTTTTTTCTCTCTATTCACCATTAGCAGGTGTGGTAAAAGAACCGTTTACAGTCTTTACGATAATGCTTGACATAGTAATTACACATCTGAAAGAGCAATACAGCTCACCATGAAACCAGACAGATCTCACAATGCTTCTGTTTCACACAGCTAGAGACGAGGGGCAATTATTCATAACACACACTCACTCTCAGCCCGTTACCATGGCAACAGCCCCTCCAGATACCACCTCACACTGAGATCACTTTCACCCTCTTATTACCTCTTCTTTTTCTTCTTCTCCTTCCTCTTCAGTTTCTCCAGATCTTTCTTGGCGATCTCAATGATGTCGGAAGTCTCTTGGCTCGGGTCGGGCCCCAGCAGGGCTGGAGAGAATGTTCCAGACGATCCGTAAAACAGCGGACGGCTGGACACTCGCGTGAGGTTTCTCCTCAGGTTTTCATTCACTGCTTCACTCTCCAGAAGTTTGGCTCTGAAATACACACAAAAATTAAGAGTATGTGAGACAGACAGACAGACAGACAGAAGATAGAGACAGACAGACAGAAGATAGAGACAGACAGACAGACAGAAGTTAGAGACAGACAAACAGACAGACAGACAGAAGTTAGAGACAGACAGACAGACAGACAGACAGACAGATAGATAGATAGATAGATAGATAGATAGATGACAGACAGACAGACAGAAGATAGATGACACAGACAGACAGACAGAAGATAGATGACAGACAGACAGACAGAAGATAGATGACAGACAGACAGAAGATGGATGACAGACAGACAGACAGACAGAAGATAGATGACAGACAGACAGAAGATGGATGACAGACAAACAGACAGACAGACATACAGAAGATAGATGACACAGACAGACAGACAGACAGACAGAAGATAGATGACAGACATACAGACAGAAGATAGATGACAGACAGACAGAAGATGGATGACAGACAGACAGACAGAGGATGACAG